>NC_057728.1:35832695-35860168 GCF_004010195.1 Chiloscyllium plagiosum | reverse complement strand
CCTCCTCCCTACCTTTTATCTTAGCCTGCTGAACAAACTTTCCTCATTCCTGAAGAAGGGCTTATGCCCGAAACGTCAATTCTCCTGTTCCCCGGATGCTGCCTGACCTGCTGCGCTTTTCCAGCAACACATTTTCAAATGTCAGAGGTAGTTTCTTTACTCAAAGAGTAGTTAGGGTGTGGAACGCCCTGCCTGCAACAGTAATAGACTTGACAACTTTAAGGGCATTTAAATGGTCATTGAATAGACTTATGCATGAAAATGGAATAGTGTAGGTTAGATGGGCTTCAGATTGGTTCCACAGGTAGACGCAACATCGAGGGCTGAAGGGCCTGCTCTGTGCTGTAATGTTTTTTGTTCGATGTACCTGGTGTGTTGAACGATCCATGGGCCATACAAAGGCTGTTTGTTGTGTACAAGGGTTATGTAACTATGGCTCATGACTCCATTTTATAAACTCTGGCTGATTCAAAGTGCAGATATAGTTTTATCAATTTTTCACCCGGACCCATGGTGGAGCTGGGAGGTAACAGCCAAGTGGTGGTGTTGCTAGTTTATTAATCCAGAGACCCAGACAATGTTCTAGGATCTGAGTTCAAATCTGACCAAGGCAGATAGTGGAGCTTGCATTTAATAAAAATCTGGACATAAGAGTCTAATGATGATGGTGAAATCATTGTCACATGTTCATAAGAATCTTCCTTTAGGGAAAGAAACCACTGTCCTCGGCTGTCTGGCCAACATGTAACTCCAGACCCACTGCATACTAGTTAGCTACACTCTGGGCAATTAGAGGTGGATACTAATGTGAACAAATTAAAAGAAAAATCGTAGAGCTGCTGAAGAATGTGGTTCTACTACTTAGACCAATCTGGTGAGTTTTTCAGTATTGTCTGGAAAGCGTACTAAAAATTGCTGGAGAAACTCAGCAGGTCTGGCAGCATCGTCACTAACTTCTGTTTTCGTTTTGGATTTTGTTTTAGAGGATGCTGCATCATCCCAGAATGCTGTGCTCTGCACAGTTAGAACAGAGAAAGAGTGGATATGATGGAGCTGAGGCAATGACAGCAGTTTTCCAAGGAGGAGGATGATTGAGGAGCAGGAAGCTCTCTTTGTCCACAACAGAGCTCAGCTGCTTTGGGTGCTGCAAGCCAGACACGAGCCAATCAACACCCTATTCTTGTAGATGAGAGCTGGGTGCAACAGACCATTATGAATGATAAATATTCTTTGGTTTTGATTCCACTACATGTTTCACATTTTGCTGGTGGACTCCAGCCTCTCTACCCTTTGGCTGCATTTTTTTCTTGCTAGCAGTAAATAATAGCTCATATATGGAATTGTCTCTTTGCTTGCCTATATATGATGTTTCCTGACCACAAAATGAGAAGCTGTAGGTGTACATGGGCATCGAGGATGTTTAAATGGATTTAGCTGTGGACGGGCCAATGGCAACTTGGGTGAGGTGTATGCACAAGGGAGTGTTAGCCATGGTCACAGCTATGTCCTGTGAACAGCTTGCCTTTGTGGCTGCCAAGTCATTACATTCCTGGTGAAAGGCAAGGGCAAATTGCCAACTTTTGTCTGGGTGCATAGCAGCCTTTTAAAATGGTATAGGTGTGAAGGATGCTGTTTCTTCAGCGGATATCTGCTAAAATGACAAGGTGTCCTGGGAATGATGTGTGGTAAGATAAGACTGGAATAGGACATGAGAGGCAATATTGGAGCTGGCTAAGTAGTTTGGATTGCGTAGAAGTGCTAGTATTTTAATTCCAGCACATCTTGTTCTTTTGTGCAGGAGGAGTGTGTGGGTGAGATTAGACTTCTGGCTGGTAAACCAGGCTGATACATCAGAGCAGTACAATGGGATTGCCACATTAATGTAAGTAACATGTATTAGATGAGATATTAAACTAAGGCTTATTTACTTATTCCAATGATTCAGGTAAATGTTCATACCCTTTGAGAACACTTGAAGTTTTCTGACCGAAACTCTTCCCTTAATCAAAGTCAGCATAGACAATTGAGCTGTACTGTGTAATTTTCAGTCCTTTTAAAAAAAAGTTCTGCAAGTAATGTCTCAAGCAATTAACTTGATTTATTATTGTTTCAAACATTTATCTTCAAACAAAAGAACAGTACATGCAGTTCTATGTCTCAAAATTTCATGTGTATAAAACTTTCCAGATATCATGAATGATACTTTTCCAGTCCATTCAAGGCAGATTTCCTTGAACTTAGCCAAAGTTGCCATGAATGAAAATTCAACTCTCTTTTCATACAATTTTAAAGATAAGATTACATTGTCTAATTTTTGGTGAGCTTAAAATGGTGAGATGCTTTATGACCTTTAGGCAATTGTACAGTTTGCTGAACACAACAATGTTAGGGTCATATCGCAGTGAATATCCTGGGCAAATATTTCATTGTACGGTCTATGCTTTCCTTCTTCAGCAACCTTTTCATCTTATCTTCAATCTTTTTTAATTATGCCATTTGTCCTGGACAGTTATTGCTTAGATAAGCTCTGCCAGTTTACAAGTTTGATTTATACATGTGATTTATTCATAATTTCTATCTTAGCTGGTCTTTGTTAAGAAACAGTGTAAAAATATATCTGTACACTTGCATTGGCCAGACTGCAAGATGGAGTGTCACATTAAGTTAAAGCATTCACCTTAGATATTGAAACAATTTAAGCATGTTTATGCTATTTTCTGCTCTCATCAATGTTGAACATGCCTTGATAGATTGTGTAACTATGACTTTATTTAGAGGGATAGATTTTCATCTTCATTACCTGAGCAGTAATCTGGCAGGATGAATCACAATGTCTTTACAGATTCTCTCTGATTTTCACTCCATTCATTCCAATTTCTGGCAAGTTCTGTAAAGAGTGAATGATCCATCTCACAAGCATACCACCAGGTGGTGAAGATGAATATCGATCTCCTCCAGAGAATCTGTTAACAATGTTTAATAAGGTACAGAGCCGGAATGCTCAGAGAGATACCTTCTAATAAATATTTCCCACCACAAATATATAAACATGCTTTCATTTAGCAAAGTTTTTACAAGCAAAATAATAGATGACCTGTCTCCATTCTTAGTTCCAGTACTAAAGGACATATGCAATGTTGAGCTCTCTCAACCGATAGGTTATTTGAGAATTAATGCCTCTAATATTTCGGCCATTTATCAACTAATAATCTGAAGAGTACCAGAATGTGACTTGCAATACAAATACTAACTGTAGGTCTGTGTAGCTCCTCCTAATGTTTAATCACATGTTGTTTCTTGTGTTCTATGGCAATATTCTATGGCAATATTCTATGGCAAGACATAAGATTGCAATTGATTAAAGATTTCACTAGGAGAATAAACTGTTTTTAGGATATTTTCCTGTCTTTCTGTTTGTACTTTTCTGAGTACAAACAGATGTCAGCAGCTACCCCTTCTAAAAATACTGATATATCATCATTTGGGGTGTTGCATTATGTCTTACAGTCAGAATATCTTGAAGAAACATGTTCATAATATCATCACGTTATCATAAATTGTGACCTGAGACCACTTGAAGCATGACATGCTCCAGAAGCAAGCTCTTCTGCTGTCACTGAACAGCTTAATACTAGTTTTGAAATTTATTTGTCTGTGAAGGGAATATTTACAAGTGTAATTAATGTCTGTTGGATGTTTCAATACCACATTATCCATACTTATTTTAGGAAGTTACCAGAGATGACATAAGTATCACCATATCAAGTAAAGATACCCGACTGAAGGCAAAACCCATATCATGCTTAGAATGGGTGAGCATCTATAAAATACTCTAACATCTCAGCGGTTGATACTTGTAAAGCTACTTAAAGACCAACTTGACAACAGCTTTGGACTTGAGAAAATTTGAATATTCTGCAGCGTTAGTTTCTGTGTGTCCAGGCAGCCATGTAGATCAATGGTTAAGGCATTGACTAGTTAGACAATAATGCTAATTTCTCTTCATTGGAATTTTAGTTCCTTTCAAGACAAAATAATTGTCTCAACTGGAAGAGAAAATAAAGAGCTGCAGTCCACTGTTGAGCTGAGTCACATTGCAGTGCAGAGAGCTGAAAGTTTACAACACTTTGTTCCTGAAAGTGAAACAAAAGTTCCCACGAACAACAGCTTCAGAATCTCTTCTTAAAGCAGGAACACCTTACATTTGGGGTGGCTTCGTGGTTAGCACTGTTGCTTCATAGCACCTGAAACCCAGATTCAATTCCAGCCTCTTCAGGGGCTTGGTGTGGTTTTGATGGGCTGAATGACTTCTACTGACAAAAGTCAAGGATATTATTTTTAATTTACACTGATTTAAAGGTGTAGTTCAATGTTTTAAGGTGAAAATATAGATGGTAGGAATCTCATTATGGAATGACACGCCTACTGAATTACATCTGTATAGAAAACATTCACAGTCTTAATTTACAGATCAAGTGATGGATGATCCTGAGAAAAGTGCTCTGAATATGTTGCCTACCATTGGCAAGAAGGGAATTAATACTTCTGATATTTCCCAGAAAGACCCAGAAAGATCTGAAATCTTCTTAAAGGCAAGCTCATGGTAGGAATGAATTTCAGATGTCAAATCATGTCAAATAGACGTCATGTAAAGATACCCCACTCGAGACAAAATGTATCGATGAGTACATGAGATTTGAAACAGGTGAATGTTCTTGTACATGTTCAGTTTACAGAAATATTGAGTTCCAAAAATACAGCATAAGGAAATTGGGGCAATCAATTAGTGGAACAAAAACGATTTATTTTCTTATCATAAAGTCTGAAGAAAAATATCATTTCCTCTTGTACAAATATTGCAGGTGGAACCATTCTGCAAATCTAGTCCACTGGAGTTGGAAGTGGATAACTCAAAAGTGATAAAATTCCAACATCAAGTTGCCTACGAACTGCTTAGCTGAGTGACTGCATGCAGTTCAGTGCAAAACAAACAGGAGAGGAAATAGTAATCAAGAATAGAACTTTAAAATGCCACAAGGGAAATAGGTCTATTGATGAAACTGACAGGTCGATTGTTGAAGAAAGTACACTTGAGGATTAAAAATATCAAGTAATATAAAAGCATACCCACTCTGTAAATGGTCTACTGTCATGGGTAAATTTTAGATGTACATTTTTGATACTTTTACATGGAGGTACATGTGCTGATTGAAATAAGTGAGGCTAATTATAAATGTTTCTCTGTGTGCACACTTGTTTCTGAGAAATAAAATCAACTTAAAAGATTTGATCTAGCTTCATCTCATAAAAGGGTCTTCATTTCAAAGGATTTCAAAGCATTTCTGGGAACATGCGAAATGTGCTCAAACACCACATGATTCAAGTTCTTTCTTTTATATTGCTTGCTTGTCCGAGCTACGTAATTCATATGACCATATCCTTGCAGTAGCCAACACTAGTACATTTTAAATGCAGAACTTAAAAAGATCCAGTATTCTGGCCATATCCACAGCTCTAAACAACACAGTCTGCTTACTTCCGAAATGTTTTCTTGCACCAAACGCAGTAATAAGTATATTGCAAATCTAGAATGTTATAAAGCAGGCGTTCTACACGTTCATACATTAAGTCAATGACAGTACCTTTTAGATAAATCTGTATACCTCTGTTTCTCCCCTGATACTGTTTGCAAAAGCAAAGGGCACAAAGAACCGTAGAACTTCTCTTGAGCAAACTGCACATACAGATGCTTAACAACCTCATACCATACCCCTGTGTGCGCAATAATTCCACAGACACTAACTCATTTGAAATGTCAAAGACTGAAAACAATGACTTTAGTCTTTCTAGCATTCAGTTGGAGGAAATTCCACTTCATCTGTCAGCATGGAGGCAGTCACACTATAAGAGTGGAGTGCAGAAGAGGCAAAGCTGACTGCTATCAGCATGCGTATGAAAGCTGACTTGACAACATCATCAGGGAGCAACATAGAACAGTACAGCACAGTACAGGCCCTTCGGCCCACAATATTGTGCCAAGCATTTATCTTAATCTAAGATCAACCTAACCTAGATACCCCTCAATTTACTACCATCCATGTGCTTGCTCAGCAGTAGCTTAAATGTCCCTAATGTCTTTGACTCTACTACCACCGCTTGCAGTGCATTTTACACACCCACCACTCTCTGTGTAAAGAACCTACCTCTGTCATTTCCCCTATACCTTTCCCCAATCACCTTAAGATTATGACCCCTCATGACAGCTAGTTCTGCCCTGGGGAAAAGTCTCTGGCTATCTATTCTATGCCTCTCATTGCCTTGTACACCTCTATCAATTCACCTCTGTTCCTAGCTCACTCAACCTCTCTTCATAAGACAAGCCCTCCACTCCAGACAGCATCCTGGTAAATCTCCTCTGCACCCTCTCTAAAGCATCTACATCCTTCCTATAATGAGGTGACCAGAACCGGACACAAAATTCCAAATGTGGTCTAACCAGGATTTTATAGAGCTACAGCTCTTAAACTCAATCCTCCTGTTAATGAAAACCAAAACACCATATGCCTTCTTAACAACCTTAACAACAAGGGTGGCAACTCTTGAGGGATCTATGTAAATGGACCCCAAGATCCTACTGTTCCTCCACACCACCTAGAATCCTGTCTTTAACTCTGTATTCAGCATTCAAATTCGATCTTCCAAAATGAATCACTTTGCATTTATCCAGGTTGAGCTCCATCTGCCACTTTTCAGCCCAGCTCTGCATCCTGTCAATGTCTTGTTGTACCCTGCAACAGCCCTCGACACTATCTACAACACCACCAACCTTTGTGTCATTGGCAAACTTACTAACCCACCCTTCCACTTCTTCATCCAAGTCATTTATAAAAACAACAAGGAGCAGAGGCCCAAGAACAAATTAGAGGTGGGAAGGGGAAGAAGCAGGCAGTGCAGGGTTTCCCTGTGGTCGTTCCCCTAAAAAATGGAAACTGTTGGGGGGGACAGCGTTGCAGGTGTAAGCTGCATGGAAGGGGTCTGTGGCTCTGAGAAGGGAAAGGGGGAGAGGAGGAGAGCGCTAGTTATAGGGGACTCTCTAGTTAGAGGGACGGACAGGCGGTTCTGTGGACATGGGCGAGACTCACGGATGGTTTGTTGCCTCCCGGGAGTGGAGTGGCTTTTACTTTCTCTGATATTAATTTGAATGTACCTAAATTGCAACTATTAAAAGTAGCATCACAGGCTGGCAATCAGAAAGGCCATCAAAGTACTGAGATGCATTTCAGAGTAAAATATTGAATCCACAAACTACAAAAAGGACATGAAACAATGGAGAAAGTGCAAAAATGATCAGAAACAATGAAATGAAAACTGAAAGAGTACTAGTGGGAAAATCTAACAGGTTGAGACTTTTTTGAAAGAGAAGTGATAGATATAAACATTTAATGTATTAAATATTTACATTTGTTGTCTCTAGTAAAATATCAAGGTGATACAAAGCAGAGTGATTTTATAATCATTGTTACAATCACAGTAAGTATGGACAATCAAATTTTAACTTCTGTCACCTGATTGTTGCAACTGAAAGCTTTCAGAGATAAAATTGTTTTTAAAAATAATCATGGACCTAAAATGGCTGCAGTGGTCACTTGACTATAGATTGAGGCAGGCATCAGGAGACCTATGTGAAATTTCAATCTAAAGACACCAAAATCAGACAACTGAGGTCAGCAGCAAGAAAATTGCATTTCCATTCTACTTCACACTGATGATTTTACATATTGGGAGCTGAAACACTCATTTACTAACTAGTCAGCTTGTTAAACACTCATTCACTAACTAGTCAGCTTGTTAAAAATAAGAGAGCTAGCTCCAGAAATTCAGTGAACTTCTAGGCAGGGCAGAGGGAAGGAGAAATTAATTTGAAACAAGCGCTGGGGATTCCATCCCTCCTGGCCTGTTTCTCTCACCTCAGATAAAACTGTAGAAACAGACATTCACCAAGAACTTGAACATGTACAGATTCCACTGTTGCTGAAGGTACAATTCCACCATTAAACTGTGGTCTCAGATTAGGAATCTAACTTCTCAGGGGCTCTTGAACAGCAAAACCTTTATTCTCCCTCTCTGTTTTAAACTCGTTTTTAGACTTATATCTGTGTTTGTTTGATATCACATTTCCACTATTATTTCTCAGGGTTTGTAGGTCAAAAAAAATGATTTCAGTCCGGAAAACCTTGGTACTTGATGCCTTTATTTTCTAGTGAATTATGTTTTTAATTTAAGTGTGACTGCTCTGTGCTAAAAAATCAAAATATTTGTTGTGGCCAATCAAGAGCATTTTAAAAAGAGAGGAGCTGACTCCCCCCTCCTCACCAGATCATAATGCCATCTGGAAAACTGTAGGTGTACTAAAGTGGCCTGGTATTCCACAATATAGAATGGCCCCAATTTTGCAGTCAGTGCTCATTATGGTGCTCAAGGAAAGATGTCTATAAAAATCAAGCAGTTGCAGTGGAGTGGCTTTTACTTTCCCTGATATTAATTTGAATTTGACACTAAATCAAGATGTTCCATTGTCCAGAAATAGTAATGACACCTAATAGAGTAAGCAGTTGATCCTAACACGGGGGTGACAGTATTGTTATGATAATATTACTTGACTAGTAATCAAGGACCAGGAGACTGAGGCTCAGTCTAATAAATAGAGACTTGAGTTCAAGTTCCAAATGGCAAATGGTGGAATTTAAATTTAATAAATGCTGGAATTGAAAACTTCTATCAATAATGGTAAACATAGAGCTAGCATTGACTGTTTAAAAATATCTGATATGCCAATTGCTTTGCACTAACCCCACTGTTAGCATTTTTAGTATCTCTGGGTTGTGAGTGTATATACATACTGTCTTCGAGCCTGCCTCATTTTCCTAGGTTACTATTAATCGTAGTCTCCAGCATCTCTGGTTCACGTTGTTCCAGAGCAAGACTGTCTCACTCACTTTTCAATGTGACACTATGCATTACAGGTTACTGATTCCAGCTCTCCAAAGTAATGTCTAAGACCTCTCTCTGTACACACGTCTTCTCATCTCACTACTGTGATGTCTGGTCTGATCTGCTGCTGTCAGAGTAACTCAGTTACGTCAGAATCATTTACACATTCAACTACATTAATCTAATGTCCTTTAAGGAAGGGAGATTTGCCTTCTTTGCTGGACAGGTCTGTATGTGCCTCCAAGTTCACTGTAACGTGGCTGACTCTTAAGTGTTACGTGAAATAGCCTGACAAACTATTTAATTCAAAGTCAGTTGTGGATGGCCAACAAAAGCTGCAGTGATGCCCATATTCTGTGAAAAAGTACAGCATTCTCACAGACAGTAAGGAGTCAAATGGACTGATTAACCTTGTCTTATTGAATTCTTTGAGGAGGTGACCAAGCATGTGGATGAGGGTAGAGCAGTGGATGTAGTGTACATGGATTTTAGTAAGGCATTTGATAAGGTTCCCCATGGTAGGCTTATGCGGAAAGTCAGGAGGCATGGGATAGAGGGAAATTTGGCCAATTGGATAGAAAACTGGCTAACCGGTCGAAGGCAGAGAGTGGTGGTAGATGGTAAATATTCAGCCTGGAGCCCAGTTACAAGTGGAGTTCCGCAGGGATCAGTTCTGGGTCCTCTGCTGTTTGTAATTTTTATTAATGACTTAGATGAGGGAGTCGAAGGGTGGGTCAGTAAATTTGCAGATGATACGAAGATAGGTGGAGTTGTGGACAGTGAGGAGGGCTGTTGTCGGCTGCAGAGGGACTTAGATATGATGCAGAGCTGGGCTGAGGAGTGGCAGATGGAGTTCAACCCTGCCAAGTGTGAGGTTGTCCATTTTTGAAGAACAAATAAGAATGCGGAATACAGGGTTAATGGTAGTGTTCTTAGTCAGGTGGAGGAACAGAGGGATCTTGGGGTCTATGTACATAGATGTTTGAAGGTTGCCACTCAGGTGGATAGAGTTTGTAAGAAGGCCTATGGAGTATTATCGTTCATTAGCAGAGGGATTGAATTCAAGAGTCGTGAAGTGATGTTGCAGCTGTACAGGACTTTGGTTAGGCCACAGTTGGAGTACTGTGTGCAGTTCTGGTTGCCTCACTTTAGGAAAGATGTGGAAGCTTTGGAGAGGGTGCAGAGAAGATTTACCAGGATGTTGCCTGGAATGGAGAGGAAGTCGTACGAGGATAGGTTGAGAGTTCTCGGCCTTTTCTCGTTGGAACGGCGAAGGATGAGGGGTGACTTGATAGAGGTTTATAAGATGATCAGAGGAATAGATAGAGTAGACAGTCAGAAACTTTTTCCCTGGGTACAACAGAGTGTTACAAGGGGACATAAATTTAAGGTGAAGGGTGGAAGGTATAGGGGAGATGTCAGGGGTGAAGGGTGGAAGGTATAGGGGAGATGTCAGGGGTGAAGGGTGGAAGGTATAGGGGAGATGTCAGGGGTGAAGGGTGGAAGGTATAGGGGAGATGTCAGGGGTGAAGGGTGGAAGGTATAGGGGAGATGTCAGGGGTGAAGGGTGGAAGGTATAGGGGAGATGTCAGGGGTGGGTTCTTTACCCAGAGAGTGTTGGGGGCATGGAATGCGCTGCCCGTGGGAGTGGTGGAGTCGGAATCATTGGCGACCTTTAAGCGGCATTTGGATAGGTACATGGATGGGTACTTAATCTAGGTTAGAAGTTCGGCACAACATCGTGGGCAGAAGGGCCTGTTCTGTGCTGTATTGTTCTATGTTCTATGTTCTATGTTCTAACAAATCCCTGTGGGACACCACTGGTTACTGACCTCCAGGAGGAATACTTTCCATCCACTGCCACTCACTATCTTCTTTTGGCCAGCCAGTTCTATGTATATACAGGCAAATTTCCTTGTATCCCATACTTCCTAATTTTCTGAACGAGCCTACAATGGGCAACCTTTTCAAATGCCTTACTGAAATCCATATACACCACATCCACTGCTCGACCTTGTCTCATCGCATCCTCAACAAACTAAATAAGGCTTGTGAGGCACGACCTGCCCCTCACAAAGTCATGCTGACTATCTTTAATCAAACTATGTTTTTCCAAATTGTCATAAATCCTATCTCTCAGAATCCTTTCCAGTACCTTGTTTACCACAGACGTAACACTGACTGGTCTGTAATTCCCAAGGATTTCCCTATTCCCTTCCTTGAATAGAGGAACAACATTCGCCTCCTTCCAATCATCCGGTACTACTCCCATGGAGAGTAAGGATGAAAAGATCATCACCAGAGGCACAGCAAACTCCATTCCTCACTTTCCATAGTAACCTTGGATATATCTGTTCCGGCCCTGCAGACTTATCTATCTTGATGCTTCCCAGAATATCCAGCACATCCACTTTCTTAATATCAATCTGTTTAAGCTTATTAATTCAGTCCATGGTGTTCTCACTATCAACAAGGTCGCACTCTCTAGTGATTACTGAAGCAAAAAACTCATTTAGATCCTCCCCTACCTCTTCAGACTCCAGACACAAGTTCCCTTCATTATCTTTGATCGGCCCTACTCTCTCTCTGATCATTCTGTTATTCCTCATGTACGTGTATAATGCCTTTGGGTTTTCCATAATCCTTTTCTTTGCCAAGGCTTTTTCATGCCCCCTCTTAGCTGTCCTCAGTCCATTTTTGAGTTCTTTCCTAGCTACCCTGTAATCCTCTAAAGCTGTGTCAGAACCTTGCCTCCTCAACCTTAAGTAAGCTTCCTTCTTCCTTTCGATGTGAAGCTCCTCTGCTCTTGTCATCCAAGGTTCCTTCACCTTCCCATTCCTTGCCTACTTCAGTGGGACAAAGTTATCCAACACTCACAACAAGCGTTCCTTAAACAGCCTCCACATTTCTGCTGTGCACTTCCCATAGAACAGTTGTTCCCAACTTATACTCTACAGCTCCTGTCTACTAGCAGTATAATTTTCCCTCCCCCAATTAACTACCTTCCCATACTGTCTGTTCCTATCCCTCTTCATGGCTATGGTAAAGGTGAGGCAGTTGTGGTCACTGTCACCGAAATGCTCTCCCACCGAGAGATCAGACACTTGGCCTGGCCTGTTGCCTAGCACCAAAGCTAATATAGCCTCCCTCCTAGTCGGCCTATCTACATATTGAGCCAGAAATCCTCCTGAACACACCTGAAAAAAATCGGTTCCATCCAGACCATCTGCACTAAGGAGGTTCCAATCAACATTGGGGAAGTTGATGTCACCCATAATAACAACTCTCTTATATCTGCACCTTTCCAAGATCCGCTGTCCAATCTGTTCTTCAATCTCTTTGCTGCTATTGGATGGTCTATAGAAAACACCTAATAAAGTGACTGCTCCTTTTCTGTTACTAACTTCCACCCAAACTGACTCAGTAGTCAAACCCTCCTCAACAGCCTTCTTTTCTGCATCACTCTGTGATGCACTCTTTAATTAATAATGCTACACAACTCCTCTTTTACCCCATCCCTGTTCTTTTTGAAAGATCTAAACCCTGGAACATACAGCAACCGTTCCTGCCCCTGTGCAATCCATGTCTCCATTATGGCCACAACATTGTTGTTCCAAGTACTGATCCATGCTCTAGGTTCATCACTCTTATTCCTGACTCCCTTTGCATTGAAACAGACACAGTTTAACCCATACCTTTGCCCTATCAACAGTGTATCCATCCTGACAGACTCTCTGCATTCTATTTCTGCCCAACAAATACCCTCTCCTCTGATCTGCAGCTCTGGTTCCCATCCCCCTGCAAAACTAGTTTAAACCCTCACAAAGTGCTTGAGCAAATCTCCCACCTAGGACATTGGTGTAGTCCAGTTTCAGTGTAACCTGTCTTTCATGTACAGGTGCCACCTTCGCCAGAAGGTATCCCAATGGTCTATGTATCTGAAGACCTCCCTCCTGCACCAGTCCTATTGCCACATGTTTAGCTGCACTCACTCCCTGTTCCTTGCCTCACTAGCATGTGGCACTGGTAGTAATCCTGAGATCCCTAATCTGCTTGAACATGGAATAGAACAGATGAAAATTTAACCCAGGTTCAAATCTCACCTGCTCCAGAGGTGTGTAATAAGATCTCTGAACAGGTCAATTAAAAATAAAGAAAATGCATTGCATCTCTGATTAGTACAAATAATCTGAATGGTATTACATATATATAAAATAGCATTAATATCAAAATAAGTAAGCTCACAGTTTTATCAAGCTAACTGGAATCAATAATCAATCATTGATTTATTAAATGCAAATGCACTCATTTCAGTTCTTTGATGGATTGAAAAATGAGAAAATTCAAAGACCATTAAGTTCTGGAAAAAATGATGACATCACATTAGGAGCCAGCCTCCATAATTTTATCAGTAACATCAGTCACATTGCCTGATATCCATAATATGGTTCTATCTACTTATCTAATTAATTGAGCCTCTGGACACCAACCTTTCACGACAGTGGTTGCCAAGAGAATAAAAAGTGTCATGGAACTTAGTCTTAAAGCAGGATTATCACATTAATTCAGCTTGATGACTGACTTTTGGGAATCCTTGAAATTGCTATGAGTGAGGGTAGGCAGCATAAGATGAAGCTGAAGCTGAATGGGGGGGGCCGGGGGGGGGAGGTAGCAATGTGAGTAGTATATATAGCAATACAGTAACAATGTGACAGGATCTTTTATTTCACTAGGAATGTTCTAAGAGGGTAATAATCTCGTCAAAAAATAATTTTGAATATAATTATTTTCTTTAAAATTTGCTGGTGGTCTACATTGTCCTAATTCTTAAAATTGTCAACTCCAGAATCTACAAAGGAAAACAATGTAACCCTTTCGAGTATCCCTCTGTACTAATTATTGTGTTGATATAGTGGGCTGGAACTGACAAGAAAAACGCAAAAGGATGTGTTGGCAATTGTAAGAACAATGCAAAATTGATTAGGGCCGTAAGACACCAGCCCCTGCTTTTCACAAACCACAGTAATAAGAAGAAGGTAGCTTGATTGACTCAATAAGTTCCATACATCAATATGTATGATGTATTGATATATATTACCAACAGTTCTATGCACTGTATGAACAATAGTTGCTATTAAAATATGAGATGTTTTACTGAAGTTTGTTAACCTTTACTGATCACCTGTTAACTAAAGTTAACACTTCTCATTGTTGCTCTGGAACTGTAATTTTTCAAAATAATTTGAATATTCTTTTCTGTAGAAAGGGTCAATTTCAGTTATTGTGATAAAGAAACTCTTATCTCCTCCTCTCAAGCTACTCTTATACAGTTTCTCATCCATCTGAATTCTAGTCTTTATTGATCAAAGTAAGTCATGTGTGAGTGTGTACATGCATGTGTGTGGATCTCTGCCAGGAACATCAGGTTACTTCCAGTTGAAATAAAGTCAATGCAATGGAATGCTGTTTGTTAGCAACATGCATGAAGTCAGCTTCCAGCAATGACCCTGTGTTTCCTAGAATCGAGGCTGACTGCCTCCAGCAGTTTGTATGATTAGCTACTAAAATTTTCCAGTGCAAATCCTCACTAACAGCTGCTGTCAAAGCATCAGGCTCAGTAAAGTCACCCCAAACACTAATGCAGGGAGCCATGACTGTGCGACACAGCTGGCAGGGAGCTGGAGAGTGGGGATAACATTTGCAGGGTCTCTGAAGTCATGTGTGCACTGAAATCAAAGGGCTCAAAATTGGAGGAATTCAAAATTAGGTTGAGGTGGAGGATGATGGTGGGTGGAGAGGGGTGTATGAGTTGGTGGTGGGGAGGGATGTGGTGGGGTAAGGTGGGGAGAGTGTGGGTGATTGTGACAAGATTTAAGAATGCCGAAAAGACAATGAGGCCAAGAAAGGGAAATGGGGAAAAAGGTGGAAGATGGAAAACAGGGGCTCAGGAACAGGGCTCTGGAAAGAATGATGGAGACAGGGGCATGAAGATTCATGAATAGAAAGATAGAGAGTTAAAGGACGGGATGTTTTGGAGTGAGAAAAGGACTAGTGATCAGGGAAAAAATGGCTGAAATGTGAAGGGGGAGAAAACATTGGATGGAAAATTTGATCATGCCTGAAACAGGTCCATTCCATTTTATACAAGTTCTTTTACCATGACAGGCACATTCTATAAAGTCATTTTCCTACTTTGTACAGCAGGTCAGGCAGCATCCGAGGAGCAGGAAGATCAACGTTTCGGGCAAAAGCCTTGTGATAAATGGCTGACAACCTCTCTGGCTGCTGCAAGAGTGGAATGATGCCAAGAATGGTGACTAGGAACATGCGAAGCAAGGGAAGCAATAAGTGGCACTTCGGGTTAGCCTATAATTTAGGCAATGCTGCTGTCCTTTCGTTATTCTCCAATCATGGGGGGAAAGACATAGGATTTCACCCTGGCATACAGAGCCTCAGAGCCAAAGGGCAGCTGATACTTTGGTGGATTGAAAACTGTGAAATGTCACTGATGTCACTTTTTGTGATCGAAAAGGACCCCATCACACAGCATTGTGTTTTTTGCTTTGTGCTTATGCCTTGGTTCAAGGTTTGAGTTGCAATGTAGCAACCTAAGCCAATTTGACAGGCAAGCCAACACAAATGGATATGTCTGCAGAATCTGGCTTATTGGCCACTTTTACATCCATTTTACTGGGTTAAATGAGAATGACACCAATAAATTTCTAGATCATGGAATGAAAAGTGGAATAGAAATATAAAGGCAAATATCCTGGATGCAATTGGAAACTAATTGGTGGAACTTAGTTTGTTTTTTCTAATGAACAAAGTTGGCCAAGGTATCTTTCTTCATTCAAAATTAACTTTAAGTAATGTACTTTGTTTGTACACAACATGGAGCTTTTCAGATGAAGTCTCACCAGGTACCTTCTCTAATTTCCATGTCAAGCTTCCTCAACATCTAGCTTGTTTGATATGATCAAAATTTGAATATCAATGAGGTAATTAGACTGTCAACATGGCATTTACAAAGCAATAATCTACTTTGACTGGCAATTCATTGCTGTCTTGTGAGAAACTTGCATTGTCGCTTGTCAAAAGCATAAAAGATGGAATGAGTTGCTCCTGACTTTAAGGTTGATCCCACTAGGCTTCTTGCCATTGCCTCATGCCTCTCAGACACATATAAGATTCTGCCCTTGGGAAATTAAGGGATGAAAGATTTTAGGAAAGGAGGGCTGGTGATGAGGGAAATGAGTAAGAAATGAGAAAGGATATAATGGTTTGGGGTGAGTGCGAAATTCATTCATACCCAATTATCCCACCAATTTTGAGTGATGGTCATAGAGTCATACAGTCATAGAGATGCACAGCATGGACACAGACCCTTCGGTCCAACTCGTCCATGCCGACCAGGTATCCCAACCTAATCTAGTCTCATTTGCACTTGGCCCATATCCCGCTAAACCCTTCCTATTCATATACCCATCCAGATGCCTTTTAAATGTTATAATTCCATTCCTGCTCATTCCATGCATTCACCACCCTTTGGGTGAAGACATTGCCTCTTAGGTTCCTTTTAAAGTTTTCCCCTCTCACCCTAAACCTATGCCCTCTAGTTCTGGACTCTCCCATCCCAGGGAAAAATCCATCTATTTACCCTCTCCTTGCGCCTCATGATTTTGTAAACATTTATAAGGCCACTCCTCAGCCTCTGATGCTCCAAGGAAAACAGTCCCGGCCTATTCAGCCTCTCCGCACAGCTCAAACCCTCCAACCGTGGCAACAGACTTGTAAATCTTTTCTAAACCGTTACAATAAAATGGGCCAACTCTCTATCCCTGACAACTAAGTTAGACAACATCTCTTTACCTGCAGTGTATGCTAAACTGTTTCCATTAGCAGTATTCCATGATCCTCATATTGTCACCATATCTCTTGTATTTTGGATTAGTGGTGCTGGAAGAGCACAGCAGTTCAGGCGCAGATGCTGCCTGACCTGCTGTGCTCTTCCAGCACCACTAATCCAAAATCTGGTTTCCAGCATCTGCAGTCATTGATTTTACCATATCTCTTGTAGCTCATTCTGCCCTTTCAAAGTGAGTTGCCTAACACTGCCTTAAAAGGTTACTGAGAATCATTTCATTTGTGACAATTATTTAGTCAGTTAAAATATTAAAATATGCTGCTAGAAACCTCAAAGCATTTTACGTTGAAATGAAAGGTTCTATGAGCAGAAATGAACAACCTATCAAATCACACAAACTGACTCAATAAGAAAGGATATATTGCTTTTGTAACAATAATAGTAAAATATGGACTATCAATTTTTAACTTCCATCATCTGATTTCAAGATTTGAGACCTTCATGGATTAAAAAAGATTTTAAAAAGGAAGAAGCAGTAAGGATTAGAAGATTGTCTTATCACTGGTCAGCACCAACGGCAAAGCGTCCAGAGAAGCACTAATTTATCATGAACTAAAGGATTCTACAGATTTCACTATTAATGATGATTTATGGCATCAACGAAACAACCATGTCCTCAGGTTCAACCAGAAACAGCTCAGAAATACTAAGAGCCTTTAAAACTGCATATTCTTGATGTTCCTATTGTGCCAGGCACTATTCCTTTCTTCAAACTTGATGCCTGTGATTTTTATTTGTGCTTGATGTTGAGTTTTCTCATTTTCTTGGGATAGGTAAGTAATTAAATTCCTCTTTGTTTCACTCAAAAAACCATGTGTTTGATTTTAAATATTGGATATTTTATGACATTTTAGCTGCATACTAAGAATACTTTTTTTGTTGTTGTGACTGACCATAGGAGTTAAAAAGAGGAACCTCAATTCACCCCTCCTATTCCCGTCAGAACACACTTTGGAAGTAGCACATGTTAACAAGTCAGTAGGTAGACTGTTTAAGCTTGACTCTGACTGAATGATCCAGCTCAACATAAAATATTTTTAATTTACTGCAAATGAGAGCCAAATTTTACTAAAAAGCAGTTAGAATTTATTACGTTCAGGTGACACATGACCTCCATGATTGTTACAGAAATATTGACATTTTTTAATGAACATGGGCAAAAATGTGAAAAATTGGAAGCCAAGTTTAAACCTAACTGGTCTCTGTAATTTGCAAACTATAGAACTGGAACAGATGGTAATCATGCAGCCAAGTCTTGGGCAATTAACTTCCTATCAAAACTAGACAGACCTGGAACTGCCTGGCCAGGATCTAATGGCCACATTGTTCCAGAAAAAAACATTGTTTACACCTCTAGAGAACCTACTTGGTTAGAAAAATGTTATAATGTGGAGATGCCAGTGTTGGACTAGGGTGAGCAAAGTTAAAAATGCAGTTACAGTCCAACAGGCTATACAGGTTTTCAGAGCACTGCTCCTTCATCAAGTAGACAGAATGTTACACAGCCCAGTCGGAGGCCAGATGCATAGTTTTCACTGTATTTTTCATGTAAAAATACACGACAGTATAAATTTCTATTCTATTCTATTGCATTCTGGTTTGCATGTGGAATGAAATTCCTGAGGAAGTGTTGGATGTGGCCACGATTACAATATTTACAAGAGGAGAAAGTGAGGACTGCAGATGCTGGAGATCAGAGCTGAAAATGTGTTGCTGGAAAAGCGCAGCAGGTCAGGCAGCATCCAAGGAGCAGGAGAATCGACGTTTCGGGCATGAGCCCCTTCTTCAGGAATATTTACAAGACACTTAGATAAGTACATGAATAGGAAAGGTTTGGAGGGATATGGGCCAGAAGTAGGCAGGTGGGACTAGTTTAGTTTGGGATTATGTTCAGCATGGAATGGTTGGACCAAAGAGTCTACTTCTGTACTATATGACGCTATGACAGGGACAGCACTTGGCATTTGAATGTTCATAGCCATGTGCTGTCACCTCCAATTATAGAAAGTAGACACCTCATTGGATCTTCCTGATCGTGACCAATGTTAACATTGGAAACAGGCCACAGAATCTTTGAGAAGGGTATGAAGAGGGAGATAAAAGGGCAACATGGAGCCCTTAGTGCATTGCTGTTGCATCTTGTTCAATGGCATCTCCAGAGAGAATCTTTAACTGGCAGCTAAGTTGCACAGCATCTCCAGCTCCTTGTATCTTATGGCAAGGAAGAGCAGCCTGATCAAATTCAGAAGACCACCTTGGTGAGACGACACAAAGACCATAGCCAGCCATAGACAAGAGGGATAGTCCAAATAGATGACTGCAGATCGTGAAACATCAGCCAATCCTCAAAGACAGAGGAACAGCCTGCCCTAGCCTTATTGAATGGATATGACCAGTCATTTCAGACAAACAGTTCAAATACAACAGTAGGGACCTGTGGATAGGATGTAGTAAATCTTCAGAGTGTATATCAGAAGTAGAGAGCTGGTGTAGATATCAGACTGTTTACTGAAGACATTGATATAATTTGATAGAGTTTACTTAAAATAATAGGGTTTGATAAATATTGTTTCTCCTTGATAAAATGTCTATAAAGTTGTGTTGGACCTTCCCTTGACTCTTGTACCCTGGGTCTATCTCAGTATGTAACATGCCTGAGTTAAAAACGGTTACTGCAAACTGGTCAAGTTTATTCAGGGTACATTTACTCACTTGTCAGTTTATAACATAATGATTTCTCAGTGGCTTTAGATTAATCTTAACTATAAATACCTGATTCCCAACACATGAAATGAAAACTGTGCAGGTAAATCACTTTTCAGTCCTTGTCCATTTTGGATTGGTAATTAATTAATTGAGGGTGTGCAGTTCTGGTCGCCACACCACAGGAAGGATGTGGAGGCAATGGAGAGGATGCAAGAGAGCCTTACCAGCATCTTGCCTGGATTGTAGTATATTAGCTATGAGGAGAAGTTGGATAAAGTGAGATTGTTTTCGCAAGATGGTCAGAGGGGCAACTTGATAGAAGTATACAAAATTATGAGAGACATGGTTAGAGTGGACAGTTGAAAATGTTTTCCCAAGGTTGAAATGTCAAATAATATGGTCCTAAGTTTAAGGTGAGAGGGGAAAGTTGAAAGGGGATGTGACAAGTCTTCTAACAGTGGGTGGCAAGTGCCTGCTATGCGCTGCTGGGGGAGCTGGTAGAAGCAGATATGACTACAAAGTTTAAGAGGCTTTAAACTTTCACATGAACAGGCAAGGAATAGAGAGATAAGCACCAGGTGCAGGCAGGTGGCACTTGTCTAGAAGGGCACCATGGTTATTTCAGACATGCTATGCCAAAGGGCCTATTCCTGAGCTGTAATATGCTATCTTCTGTACATTATACACATATGTAAATTTAGATATATACGTATAAAGCATCCATTGACGCTTTCCCCAATGCAAGTGATAAAACCCCAGGACCTGATCAGGTATACTCTAGAACTCTGTGGGAAGCTAGGGAAGTGATTTCTGGGCCCCTTGCTGAGATATTTGTATCATCAATAGTCACTGGTAAGGTGCCGAAAGACTGCAGGTTGGCTAACTTGGTGCCATTGTTTAAGAAGGGTGGTAAGGACAAGCCTGGGAACTATAGACCAGTGAGCCTGACATCGGTGATGGGCAAGTTCTTGCAGGAAATCCTGAGGGACAGGACGTACATGTATTTGGAAAGGCAAGGACTGATTAGGGATAGTCAACATGGCTTTGTGGGTGGCAAATCATGTCTCACAAACTTGATTAAGTTTTTTGAGGAAGTAACAAAGAGGATTGATGAGGGCAGAGCAGTGGATGTGATCTGTATGGATTTCAGTAAGGAGTTTGACAAGGATCCCCATGGGAGAGTAAGGTTAGATCTCATGGAGTACAGGGAGAACTAACCATTTGGATACGGGATTGGCTCAAAGGTAGAAGACAGAGGGTGGTGGTGGCGGGTAGTTTTTCAGACTGGAAGCCTGTGACCATTTGAGTGCCACAAGGATCGGTGCTGGGTCTACTACTTTTCGTCATTTATATAAATGATTTGGATGTGAGCATAAGAGGTAGAGTTAGTAAGTTTTCAGATGACACAAACATTGGAAGTGTAGTGGAGAGTAAAGAAGAAGGTTACCTCAGATTACAATGGGATCTTGATCAGATGGGCAAATAGGCTGAGAAGTGGCAGATAGAGTTTAATTTAGATAAATGTGAGGTGCTGCATTTTGGGAAAGCAAATCTTAGCAGGACTTATACACTTATAGGTAAGATCTGAGGGAGTGTTGCTGATCAAAGAGACCGTGGAGTGCAGGTTCATAGCTCCTTGAAAGTAGAGTCGCAGGTAG
Source organism: Chiloscyllium plagiosum (assembly GCF_004010195.1). Lineage (NCBI taxonomy): Eukaryota > Metazoa > Chordata > Chondrichthyes > Orectolobiformes > Hemiscylliidae > Chiloscyllium > Chiloscyllium plagiosum. The sequence continues at coordinate 35,838,889 of NC_057728.1, read as the reverse complement.
ATAGGATAGTGAAGAAGGCGTTTGGTATGCTTTGGTTGTAGTATTGAGTACAGGAGTTGGGAGGGCATGTTGCGACTGTACAGGACATTGGTTAGACCACTGTTGGAATATTGCGTGCAATTCTGGTCTCCTTCCTATCAAAAGGATGTTGTGAAATTTGAAAGGATTCAGAAAAGCTTTACAAGGATGTTGCCACGGTAGGAGGATTTGAGCTATAGAGAGAGGCTGAATAGGCTGGGGCTGTTTTCCCTGGAGCATCGGAGGCCGAGGGGTGACCTCATAGAGGTTTATAAAATCATGAGGAGCATGGATTAGATAAATAGACAAAGTATTTTCCCTGGGGTGAAAGTGTCCAGAATTAGAGGGCATAGGTTTAGGATGAGAGGGGAAAAATCTAAAAGAGACCTAGGGGCAATTTTTTCACGCAGAGGATGGTATATGTATAGAATGAGCTGCCAGAAGAAGTGGTGGAGGCTGGTACAATTGCAACATTTAAAAGGCATCTAGATGGGTCTATGAACAGGATGGGTTTGGAGAGATATGGGCTGAGCACTGGCAGATGGGACTAGGTTGGGTTGGGATATCTGGTCGGCATGGACGGGTTGGACCGAAGGGGTCTGTTTCCGTGCTGTATATCTCTATGACTCGAAGTGACTTGCTTTTATCAATTATTTTAATAAAATATTTCATCAAAAATATGAGAGTAATCAAAATTATAATAAAGATACCTTCATTTTTCTTTATTGCCTGCTGCTATCACAGTTTAACCATAAGATTGTAAAATGAGGCTGCATTTCACTGCAAAATAATGAGCTTATTCTGGCTTTCATATGATGAGCACTCCATGTGGTAGTGTGCTTCTTTACCAACGCACATATATTATATTTTAGCCTATTTTGTTTAAGCTTATAACAGCCCTTGGCCAAGACATTGAGCACTACGTACCAGTCAATCAATAACTTGCCATAAAATAAAGCTCAGAGTTTCAATACAAAACTTCAGTAAACTCTGAAAAACAATCTTTATTTGAAAATTACTTTGACAGCATTTTTCCCCACTCTGGTAAAGATATATATTTGTGACCCGAACATGCTTTAACTTTAAGAGTGGGCAGAATTTAAAAGGAAGGCATAACTGGAAAATCATGAAAATCATCAGAAAATATCTGTTCCTGTTGTAATCATATGATTTCATTGTCTTAAAAACTCACATAGATTACATGATTTAGAGCATTGTCCTTTCGTGTATGATTCTTGGCTTCAATTCCATTTCCCAAAGAAAGAATTGAAGCTTATTTCCTTTGAAGATTGTCCTTGATCCTAAATGAAATGAATATAGACAGTTTAAATTCCAGTGTAAGTCTAATTATTATGAGCCATAAATTGATGTTAATTGGTCAGTCTTGCTGAGAAAGGTATTCAGAATATAGAAGGTAGGAAATGAGAAAGTTGGAGTTAGTACGTAGTTTCCTTTTTACTGTTGTATTGAGGTGCCTTTTTTGGACAAAGTGAATTAAAGACCAATTGATCTAACATCCATTTTTGAAATGTTAGAATCAATGCTTAAGAATGGGATGATGCTTAAGAATACAATAATTTCAACTCATCAGGGAGAGCTGGCTTGAATTTGTAAAGGGGTCGTGCTTGATGAATTAGATTGACAGGCAAAGTCAAAGACAGGACAATTTGAATCAATTTCCCTCAAAAAGAGACTGTTAGCAAAGGTTGTAGTGAATGAAAGAGGTTGGTTTAGTTCAGTTGGCTAGATGACTGATTTGCTAAGCAGTGTAAAGCTGACAGCGTAGGTTTGATTCCCACATTGGCTGAGGTTAGCATGAAGGATTCTCCTTCCCAACCTCTTCTCTTGCCTGAGGTATGGTGGCCCTCAGGTATAACCAACACCAGTTGTCTTTCTCTCTCTCTCTAATGAAACAGCAGCCTTTTGGTCTGATAAGACTACAGGATGATACGATACATCACATGGAATTGAAGGTGAATTATTGACCTGTTCAAAGTTTGTGCGAAGATTTGTAGCTCGGGTGCTCGTTGTTGTGGTTCTGTTCGCCAAGCTGGAAGTTTTTTTTGCAAACGTTTCGTCCCCTGGCTAGGCGACATCATCAGTACTTGGGAGCCTCCTGCGAAGCGCTTCTTTGATGTTTCCTCCGGTGTTATTGTGGTCTGTCTCTGCCGCTTCCGGTTGTCGGTTTCAGCTGTCCGCTGTAGTGGTTGGTATATTGGGTCCAGGTCGATGTGTTTGTTGATGGAGTTTGTGGATGAATGCCATGCCTCTAGGAATTCCCTGGCTGTTCTCTGTCTGGCTTGCCCTATGATAGTAGTGTTGTCCCAGTCGAATTCATGTTGCTTGTTGTCTGCGTGTGTGGCTACTAAGGATAGCTAGTCGTGTCGTTTCGTGGCTAGTTGATGTTCATGTATGCGGATTGTTAGCTGTTTTCCTGTTTGTCCTATATTAGATTAGATTAGATTAGATTAGATTACTTACAGTGTGGAAACAGGCCCTTCGGCCCAACAAGTCCACACCGCCCCGCCGAAGCGCAACCCACCCATACCCCTACATTTACCCCTTTTACCTAACACTACAGGCAATTTAGCATGGCCAATTCACCTGACCTGCACATCTTTGGACTGTGGGAGGAAACCGGAGCACCCGGAGGAAACCCACACAGACACGGGGAGAACGTGCAAACTCCACACAGTCAGTCGCCTGAGGTGGGTATTGAACCCGGGTCTCTGGCGCTGTGAGGCAGCAGTGCTAACCACTGTGCCACCGTGCCGCCCCATAATATATAGTGTTTAGTGCAGTCCTTGCATGGTATTTTGTACACTACATTCGTCTTGCTCATGTTGGATATCAGGTCCTTCGTTCTGGTGAGTTGTTGTCTGAGCGTGGCTGTTGGTTTGTGTGCCGTTATAAGTCCTAGGGGTCGACAACCGGAAGCGGCAGGGACAGACCACTATAAACACCGGAGGAAACATCAAAGAAGTGCTTCGCAGGAGGCTCCCAAGCACTGATGATGTCGCCTAGCCAGGGGATGAAACGTTTGCAACAAAAACTTCCAGCTCGGCCAACAGAACCACAACAGAATTATTGACCTGGTTAGGAAATTGGCTGTGAGGGAGACAAAGAGTAAAGTTAATGGACAGGTACATTGATTGGGAAGTTGTGGAAAATGGTCTCCTGCAAAAATCTATTTTTGAAACTCACTTAGAAATTAGAAGTTTTGCTTATGAAAAGAGACTGAGCAGTTTAAGCCTACACTGTTGAAGAATGAGTTTAGAAGAATGAGAGAAGATCTAATTGAAGAATGTAAGATGATAAAGGGATTGACAAAGTAGATGTAGAAGGGGTGTTTCCTCATGTGGGGCAATCTATAATGACCCTTTTAGGATAAGGGGTAGCAGATTCAAAACAGAGGTTACAAGGAGTTACTTCTTGCAAGAGGTTGTGAATCTGTAGAAGTCTCTACTCACTGTGTGGTGGGACATTGAGCAAATTTAAGGAGGAGCTAGACAAACGTTTTACTTAGTAATGGGTTGAAAGGTTATGGGGAGTGCATAGGAAAGTGAAGTTGAAGTCAAGAAGAGATGAACCATGATTCTATCAAACAGCGGAGCAGGCTTGAGAGAATGAATTGTCTACTCTTGCTTTTAGCTGTTATGCTCTTATGCAATCAGTTTATTAATGACTTGGATGAAGCGATTGAAAGCTACATACCTTTTTAATCAAGGGAGTAATCAGGCTAAATGAATTCCCACTAACATTACTCTGGCTGATGTCTAATAACTCACCACATACCTTGTGTCTTAATTGAAGCCTCTCTGTTCAGTGTATGTTACAAATGAAATCTCTTTAAAAAAGATGTACATTTCCTTTAAAACTTTTCAACTACCCTCTCACTCTCTCAGATGATTATTTCATGAAATGCACAAATCAGCAGCTGTTACTGCAAATATTAAATAATGCTTTATCTAAACACACTATTGTCATTATATTAAAGATTTTCACTGGAAGGCAAATAACAACCCTTTATAAACGCAATAAAGTCCACTTTAAATCAACTCCAGGGAAGGCAAATCTGTTTTATAATAATTCTGAGATGATAAAATCCTCTGATCTGTGTAACAAAAACCAAAAAGGGCAATTCTTTTTCTCAGTCCATTTCCTCTTAGGAAGTATCATACTAAAATCAGTAATATCTATTTCATGTTTAAAACCTTTTTTAAAATTCTGCCACCTCTTTTATGAAAGTCTGTATAATTCATCACCATATTCAATAATTTGTAATACAATTTCATCTTTTTTAATTCTGGAAGGTAATTATTGTGAATATTCCTATAAGTTCATCCTTCAGATGTGTCCTATTGAACCTGTTACTATTCACTACAATCCAAGCCAAAAGGACCCGCTCATGTGCATCTCCTTATTTTATGTGTGAACATTCAGTCCATTTTCAGATTCATCATAATGGGTCTTTCTATTTTCATTGCCTGAAAAGTTTTTACTTGATCTGAAGTGCCTGGCTAATCTAGCTTCTGATGCTAATGGTCATGTTAGTTAATGGTTGATGTTTTTGGTGTTCAAAGGCCTGTTTTATTGCTATTCCCACCTGCAAACAATCTAAGGTTGTAACGTTTAGGAATATCTAACTGTGTAACAGACGTCAGAAAATTCCCAGCTACTGAACAATGTGAGCAACAATGAATCATTTGGGAAAATATGGCCAAATCAAAAAAAAATTGAATTATTAATATATGGATAGAGGATTGGCTGACTGATAGAATGCTTAGAGCTGGGATATATGGGTTCTTCTCTAGGTGGCAAAATGTAACTAGTGGGGTGTCATAAGGTTGAGTTTTCAGAATTCAAATATTTGCAATCTATATAAATGATCTTCAAGCAGGAGCGGTGTAACAGATGATACTAAATAGGTGGGAAAGCAGACTGTGATGAGGACATAAAGAATTTACAGATGGAAATTGATAAATTAGGAGAATGGGCCAGAATCGGGTAGATGGAGTTTAATGTGGAGAATTGTGGGGTTGTCCCATTGAACAATAAAAGGGCAAACTATTATTTAAATGGGAAGCAGATTCAGGTGCATCAACCCACAGGGATTTGGATGTTCTTCAGCATGAATTGCAGGAAGTGGTTATTCAAGTGCAGCATATCATTGGAAAGGCAATTGGAATCTTAGGATTTTTTGCAAAAGGACTTAGTTGGCATTGACAAGTTGGGCCGAGGGACTGTTTCCATGCTGTATGAGTGTATGATTCTATAATTTTATGAACAAGGAAAAAAAGCTGATTTTCTGCCTAAGATTTGAAAGGTGAAGTGGGAATTTCAAGAAGAGAGTGACAAGAGGCCTATTTGCACGCATTAACATTTCATTATTCTCCCCTTATTTATATGCAGCTTGCTATTCTCCCACACAGCAGTGAGAAACTGCATAGTAACATGCCAGCTTGCACATTTGAATTAAGTTTTTATTGGCTGACACTATGCTGACCTGCCCAGACCAAACCAGGGACTGGTCTCCAGCAGATCCACACAAGTCAAAGTTGGGGCCTACAGAATCATGTTTTCAAGAAACTGAAAGAAGAAGGTTGCTGGCTGTACATCAAATTTACATGGATTCACTCAGACCATTTCAGAGAAAGATAGGCATACGGCAGGAGTAACAATAGAATCTAACACTATTTGAGTGCAAATATCTAAATAGGTAGAACCAGCACAGAACCAGGTTACTCATAAAAGCTAATTTGTGTTAGTTATTATGGTCCTTGCAAATGTCCTCCTGCATATCAAAGCAATTCCTGGAGCAAATAGTTCCATTGAGTCCGGACTCGAACGGGCCCAGTGCGGACCTGAGTGGGCCCAGTGTGGACTCGAGTGGACCCAGTGCGGACCTGAGTGGGCCCAGTGCGGACTCGAGTGGGCCCAGTGTGATCTCGAATGGGCCCAGTGCGGACTCAGGTGGGCACAATGCGGACTCGAGTGGGCACAGTGCGGACCCAAATGGGCCCAGTGCAGACTCAAGTGCCCCAGTGCGAACGCGAGTGAGCCCAGTGTGGACTCGAGTGGGCCCAGTGTGGACTCGAGTGGGCACAATGCGGACTCGAATATGCACAGTGCTAACTCAGTGCGGACTCGAGTGAGCCCAGTGCGGACTCGAGTGG
>NC_057728.1:35798139-35829490 GCF_004010195.1 Chiloscyllium plagiosum | reverse complement strand
CAGTGCGGACTCCAGTGGGCCCAGTGCGGACCCGAGTGGGCCCAGTGCGGATTCGAGTGGGCCCAGTGCGGACCTGAGAGGGCCCAGTGTGGACTCGAGTATGCACAGTGCGGACTCGGGTGGGCCCAGTGCGGACCCGAGCGCCCCAGTGCGAACTCGTTTGGGCCTAGTGCGGACTCGAGTGGACCTAGTGCAGTCTCGAAAGGGCCCAGTGCCGACTCGAATGGGCACAGTGCAGACCCGAATGGGCCCAATGCGGACCCGACTGCCCCAGTGCGGACTCGAATGGGCCCAGTGCAGACTCGGGTATGCACAATGCTAACTTGAGTGCCCCAGTGCAGACTCGAGTGGCCCCAGTGCGGATCTGAGTGGGCCCAGTGTGGACCCGAGTGGTACCAGTGCGGATTCGAGTGGGCCTAGTGCGAACTCGAGTGGGCACAATGCGGACTCGAGTGGGCCCAGTGCGGACTCGAGTGGGCCCAGTGCGGTCTCGAATGGGCCCAATGCGGACTCGAGTGGGCACAATGCGGACTCAAGTGGGCACAGTGCGAACCCGAATGGGCCCAGTGCGGACTCGATTGGGCCCAGTGTAGACTGGGGTGGGCACAGTGCCGACTCGAGTGGGCCCAGTGCGGACCTGAGTGGACCCAGTGTGGACTCGAGCGGGCCCAGTGTGGACCTCAGTGGACCCAGTGTGGACTCGAGCAGGCCCAGTGCAGACTCGAGTGGGCCCAGTGCGGACTTGAGTGGGCCCAGTGCGGACTTGAGTGGGCCGAGTGCGAAATCGAGTGGGCACAATGCGGACTCAAGTGGGCCCGATTGGGACTTGAGTGGCTCCAGCGCGGACCTGAATGGACCCAGTGTAGACTGGAGTGGGCCCAGTGCGGCCTTGAGTGGGCACAGTGCGGACCTGAGTGGGCCCAGTGTGGAATCGAGTGGTCCCAGTGCGGACTTGAGTGGGCACATTGCGGACTCGAGTGAGCCCAAAGCTTGCTCAAATGTGCCCAATGCGGACTCGAATGGGCCCAGTGTCGACTCAAGTGAGCCCAGTGCGGTCTCGAATGGGCCCAGTGCATACTTGAATGGGCCCAGTCCGGACTTGAGTGGGCCCAGTGCGGATTCGAGTGGAACAAGTGCGGACACGAGTGGGCCCAGTGCGGACTTGAGTGGGCCCAATGCGGACTGGAGTATGCACAGTGCGTACTCGAGTGGGTCCAGTGCAGACTCGAATGGGCCGAATGCGGACTCGAGTGGGGCCAGTGCGGTCTCGAATGAACCCAATGCGGACTCGAGTGGGCACATTGCGGACTCAAGCTGGCACAGTGTGAACCCGAATGGGCCCAGTGCGGACTCGAGTGGGCCTATTGCCGATTCGAGAGGACCCATTGCGAACTCGAGTGGGCCCAGTGCGGTCTCGAATGAGCCCAATGCGGACTCGAGTGGGCACAATGCGGACTCAAGTGGGCACACTGCGAACCCGAATGTGCCCAGTGCGGACTCGAGTGGGCCCATTGCGGACGCGAGAAGACCCAGTGTGGACTCGAGTGGGCCCAGTGTGGACCTGAGTGGGCCCAGTGCAGACCTGAGTGGGCCCAATGTGGACTCAAGCGGGTCCAGTGCGGACTCGAGTGGGCCCAGTGCGGTCTTGAGTGGTCCCAGTGCGAAATCGAGTGGGCAAAATGCGGACTCGGGTGGGCCCAGTTGGGACTTGAGTGGCCCCAGTGCGGACTCGAGTGGGCACAATGCAGACTCGAGTGGGCCCAAAGCTTGCTCAAATGTGCCCAATGCGGACTCGAATGGGCCGAGTGTGGACTTAGGTGGACTCATCCGGACTCGAGTGGGCCCAGTGCGGACACGAGTGGGCCCAGTGCGGACACGAGTGGACCAAGTGCGGACACGAGTGGGCCAAGTGCGGACTCGGGTGGGCCCAATGCGGACTTGAGTGGGCCCAGTGCGGACTCAAATGTGCCCAATTCGGACTCGAATGGGCCCAGTGCAGACTCGAATGGGCCCAGTGTGGACTCGAGTGGACCCAGTGCAGACTTGAGTGGGCCCAGTGCGAAATCGCGTGGGCACAATGCGGACTCGAGTGGGCCCAGTGCGGACTTGAGTGGGCCCAATGCGGACCCGACTGCCCCAGTGCGGACTCGAATGGGCACAGTGTGGACTTGAATGGGCACAGTGCGGACTCGAGTGGGCACAGTGTGGACTCGAGTGGGCACAGTGCGGGCTCGAGTGGGCCAAGTGCGGGCTCGAATGGGCCCAGCGCGGACTCGAGTATGCACAGTGCGGACTGGAGTGGGCCTAGTGCGGACCCGAGTGCCCCAGTGCGGACTCATTTGGGCCCAGTGCGGACTCGAGTGGGCCTATTGCCGATTCGAGAGGACCCAGTGCGAACTCGAGTGGGCCGAGTGCAATCTCGAATGAGCCCAATGCGGACTTGAGTGGGCACAATGCGGACTCAAGTTGGCACAGTGTGAACCCGAATGGGCCCAGTGCGGACTCGAGTGGGCCTATTGCGGACTCGAGAGGACCCAGTGCGAATTCAAGTGGGCCGAGTGCGGACCTGAGAGGGCCCAGTGTGGACTCGAGTATGCACAGTGCGGACTCGGGTGGGCCCAGTGCGGACCCGAGCGCCCCAGTGCGAACTCGTTTGGGCCTAGTGCGGACTCGAGTGGACCTAGTGCAGTCTCGAAAGGGCCCAGTGCCGACTCGAATGGGCACAGTGCAGACCCGAATGGGCCCAATGCGGACCCGACTGCCCCAGTGCGGACTCATTTGGGCCCAATGCGGACTCAGTGGACCTAGTGCAGACTCGAAAGGGCCCAGTGCGGACTCGAGTGGGCCCAGTGCGATCTCGAATGGGGCCAGTGCGGACTCAAGTGGGCACAGTGCGGACCCAAATGGGCCCAGTGCAGACTCAAGTGCCCCAGTGCGAACTCGAGTGGGCCCAGTGTGGACTCGAGTGGGCCCAGTGTGGACTCGAGTGGGCACAATGCGGACTCGAATATGCACAGTGCTAACTCGAGTGCCCCAGTGCGGATTCGAGTGGGCCCAGTGCGGACCTGAGAGGGCCCAGTGTGGACTCAAGTGGGCACAATGCGAACTCGAGTGGGCCCAGTGCGGACTCGAGTATGCACAGTGCAGACTCGAGTATGCACAATGTGGACTTGAGTGGGCCCATTGCGGACTCAAGTGGACCTAGTACGGACACGAGTGGGACCAGTGCGCACTCAAGTGGGCCCAGTGCGGACTCGAGTATGCACAGTGCAGACTCGAGTATGCACAATGTGGACTTGAGTGGGCCCATTGCGGACTCAAGTGGACCTAGTACGGACACGAGTGGGACCAGTGCGCACTCAAGTGGGCCCAGTGCGGACTCGAGTATGCACAGTGCAGACTCGAGTATGCACAATGTGGACTTGAGTGGGCCCATTGCGGACTCAAGTGGACCTAGTACGGACACGAGTGGGACCAGTGCGCACTCACGTGGGCCCAGTGCGGACTCGAGTATGCACAGTGCAGACTCGAGTATGCACAATGTGGACTTGAGTGGGCCCATTGCGGACTCAAGTGGACCTAGTACGGACACGAGTGGGACCAGTGCGCACTCACGTGGGCCCAGTGCGGACTCGAGTATGCACAGTGCAGACTCGAGTATGCACAATGTGGACTTGAGTGGGCCCATTGCGGACTCAAGTGGACCTAGTACGGACACGAGTGGGACCAGTGCGCACTCACGTGGGCCCAGTGCGGACTCGAGTATGCACAGTGCAGACTCGAGTATGCACAATGTGGACTTGAGTGGGCCCATTGCGGACTCAAGTGGACCTAGTACGGACACGAGTGGGACCAGTGCGCACTCACGTGGGCCCAGTGCGGACTCGAGTATGCACAGTGCAGACTCGAGTATGCACAATGTGGACTTGAGTGGGCCCATTGCGGACTCAAGTGGACCTAGTACGGACACGAGTGGGACCAGTGCGCACTCACGTGGGCCCAGTGCGGACTCGAGTATGCACAGTGCAGACTCGAGTATGCACAATGTGGACTTGAGTGGGCCCATTGCGGACTCAAGTGGACCTAGTACGGACACGAGTGGGACCAGTGCGCACTCACGTGGGCCCAGTGCGGACTCGAGTATGCACAGTGCAGACTCGAGTATGCACAATGTGGACTTGAGTGGGCCCATTGCGGACTCAAGTGGACCTAGTACGGACACGAGTGGGACCAGTGCGCACTCACGTGGGCCCAGTGCGGACTCGAGTATGCACAGTGCAGACTCGAGTATGCACAATGTGGACTTGAGTGGGCCCATTGCGGACTCAAGTGGACCTAGTACGGACACGAGTGGGACCAGTGCGCACTCACGTGGGCCCAGTGCGGACTCGAGTATGCACAGTGCAGACTCGAGTATGCACAATGTGGACTTGAGTGGGCCCATTGCGGACTCAAGTGGACCTAGTACGGACACGAGTGGGACCAGTGCGCACTCACGTGGGCCCAGTGCGGACTCGAGTATGCACAGTGCAGACTCGAGTATGCACAATGTGGACTTGAGTGGGCCCATTGCGGACTCAAGTGGACCTAGTACGGACACGAGTGGGACCAGTGCGCACTCACGTGGGCCCAGTGCGGACTCGAGTATGCACAGTGCAGACTCGAGTATGCACAATGTGGACTTGAGTGGGCCCATTGCGGACTCAAGTGGACCTAGTACGGACACGAGTGGGACCAGTGCGCACTCACGTGGGCCCAGTGCGGACTCGAGTATGCACAGTGCAGACTCGAGTATGCACAATGTGGACTTGAGTGGGCCCATTGCGGACTCAAGTGGACCTAGTACGGACACGAGTGGGACCAGTGCGCACTCACGTGGGCCCAGTGCGGACTCGAGTATGCACAGTGCAGACTCGAGTATGCACAATGTGGACTTGAGTGGGCCCATTGCGGACTCAAGTGGACCTAGTACGGACACGAGTGGGACCAGTGCGCACTCACGTGGGCCCAGTGCGGACTCGAGTATGCACAGTGCAGACTCGAGTATGCACAATGTGGACTTGAGTGGGCCCATTGCGGACTCAAGTGGACCTAGTACGGACACGAGTGGGACCAGTGCGCACTCACGTGGGCCCAGTGCGGACTCGAGTATGCACAGTGCAGACTCGAGTATGCACAATGTGGACTTGAGTGGGCCCATTGCGGACTCAAGTGGACCTAGTACGGACACGAGTGGGACCAGTGCGCACTCACGTGGGCCCAGTGCGGACTCGAGTATGCACAGTGCAGACTCGAGTATGCACAATGTGGACTTGAGTGGGCCCATTGCGGACTCAAGTGGACCTAGTACGGACACGAGTGGGACCAGTGCGCACTCACGTGGGCCCAGTGCGGACTCGAGTATGCACAGTGCAGACTCGAGTATGCACAATGTGGACTTGAGTGGGCCCATTGCGGACTCAAGTGGACCTAGTACGGACACGAGTGGGACCAGTGCGCACTCACGTGGGCCCAGTGCGGACTCGAGTATGCACAGTGCAGACTCGAGTATGCACAATGTGGACTTGAGTGGGCCCATTGCGGACTCAAGTGGACCTAGTACGGACACGAGTGGGACCAGTGCGCACTCACGTGGGCCCAGTGCGGACTCGAGTATGCACAGTGCAGACTCGAGTATGCACAATGTGGACTTGAGTGGGCCCATTGCGGACTCAAGTGGACCTAGTACGGACACGAGTGGGACCAGTGCGCACTCACGTGGGCCCAGTGCGGACTCGAGTATGCACAGTGCAGACTCGAGTATGCACAATGTGGACTTGAGTGGGCCCATTGCGGACTCAAGTGGACCTAGTACGGACACGAGTGGGACCAGTGCGCACTCACGTGGGCCCAGTGCGGACTCGAGTATGCACAGTGCAGACTCGAGTATGCACAATGTGGACTTGAGTGGGCCCATTGCGGACTCAAGTGGACCTAGTACGGACACGAGTGGGACCAGTGCGCACTCACGTGGGCCCAGTGCGGACTCGAGTATGCACAGTGCAGACTCGAGTATGCACAATGTGGACTTGAGTGGGCCCATTGCGGACTCAAGTGGACCTAGTACGGACACGAGTGGGACCAGTGCGCACTCACGTGGGCCCAGTGCGGACTCGAGTATGCACAGTGCAGACTCGAGTATGCACAATGTGGACTTGAGTGGGCCCATTGCGGACTCAAGTGGACCTAGTACGGACACGAGTGGGACCAGTGCGCACTCACGTGGGCCCAGTGCGGACTCGAGTATGCACAGTGCAGACTCGAGTATGCACAATGTGGACTTGAGTGGGCCCATTGCGGACTCAAGTGGACCTAGTACGGACACGAGTGGGACCAGTGCGCACTCACGTGGGCCCAGTGCGGACTCGAGTATGCACAGTGCAGACTCGAGTATGCACAATGTGGACTTGAGTGGGCCCATTGCGGACTCAAGTGGACCTAGTACGGACACGAGTGGGACCAGTGCGCACTCACGTGGGCCCAGTGCGGACTCGAGTATGCACAGTGCAGACTCGAGTATGCACAATGTGGACTTGAGTGGGCCCATTGCGGACTCAAGTGGACCTAGTACGGACACGAGTGGGACCAGTGCGCACTCACGTGGGCCCAGTGCGGACTCGAGTATGCACAGTGCAGACTCGAGTATGCACAATGTGGACTTGAGTGGGCCCATTGCGGACTCAAGTGGACCTAGTACGGACACGAGTGGGACCAGTGCGCACTCACGTGGGCCCAGTGCGGACTCGAGTATGCACAGTGCAGACTCGAGTATGCACAATGTGGACTTGAGTGGGCCCATTGCGGACTCAAGTGGACCTAGTACGGACACGAGTGGGACCAGTGCGCACTCACGTGGGCCCAGTGCGGACTCGAGTATGCACAGTGCAGACTCGAGTATGCACAATGTGGACTTGAGTGGGCCCATTGCGGACTCAAGTGGACCTAGTACGGACACGAGTGGGACCAGTGCGCACTCACGTGGGCCCAGTGCGGACTCGAGTATGCACAGTGCAGACTCGAGTATGCACAATGTGGACTTGAGTGGGCCCATTGCGGACTCAAGTGGACCTAGTACGGACACGAGTGGGACCAGTGCGCACTCACGTGGGCCCAGTGCGGACTCGAGTATGCACAGTGCAGACTCGAGTATGCACAATGTGGACTTGAGTGGGCCCATTGCGGACTCAAGTGGACCTAGTACGGACACGAGTGGGACCAGTGCGCACTCACGTGGGCCCAGTGCGGACTCGAGTATGCACAGTGCAGACTCGAGTATGCACAATGTGGACTTGAGTGGGCCCATTGCGGACTCAAGTGGACCTAGTACGGACACGAGTGGGACCAGTGCGCACTCACGTGGGCCCAGTGCGGACTCGAGTATGCACAGTGCAGACTCGAGTATGCACAATGTGGACTTGAGTGGGCCCATTGCGGACTCAAGTGGACCTAGTACGGACACGAGTGGGACCAGTGCGCACTCACGTGGGCCCAGTGCGGACTCGAGTATGCACAGTGCAGACTCGAGTATGCACAATGTGGACTTGAGTGGGCCCATTGCGGACTCAAGTGGACCTAGTACGGACACGAGTGGGACCAGTGCGCACTCACGTGGGCCCAGTGCGGACTCGAGTATGCACAGTGCAGACTCGAGTATGCACAATGTGGACTTGAGTGGGCCCATTGCGGACTCAAGTGGACCTAGTACGGACACGAGTGGGACCAGTGCGCACTCACGTGGGCCCAGTGCGGACTCGAGTATGCACAGTGCAGACTCGAGTATGCACAATGTGGACTTGAGTGGGCCCATTGCGGACTCAAGTGGACCTAGTACGGACACGAGTGGGACCAGTGCGCACTCACGTGGGCCCAGTGCGGACTCGAGTATGCACAGTGCAGACTCGAGTATGCACAATGTGGACTTGAGTGGGCCCATTGCGGACTCAAGTGGACCTAGTACGGACACGAGTGGGACCAGTGCGCACTCACGTGGGCCCAGTGCGGACTCGAGTATGCACAGTGCAGACTCGAGTATGCACAATGTGGACTTGAGTGGGCCCATTGCGGACTCAAGTGGACCTAGTACGGACACGAGTGGGACCAGTGCGCACTCACGTGGGCCCAGTGCGGACTCGAGTATGCACAGTGCAGACTCGAGTATGCACAATGTGGACTTGAGTGGGCCCATTGCGGACTCAAGTGGACCTAGTACGGACACGAGTGGGACCAGTGCGCACTCACGTGGGCCCAGTGCGGACTCGAGTATGCACAGTGCAGACTCGAGTATGCACAATGTGGACTTGAGTGGGCCCATTGCGGACTCAAGTGGACCTAGTACGGACACGAGTGGGACCAGTGCGCACTCACGTGGGCCCAGTGCGGACTCGAGTATGCACAGTGCAGACTCGAGTATGCACAATGTGGACTTGAGTGGGCCCATTGCGGACTCAAGTGGACCTAGTACGGACACGAGTGGGACCAGTGCGCACTCACGTGGGCCCAGTGCGGACTCGAGTATGCACAGTGCAGACTCGAGTATGCACAATGTGGACTTGAGTGGGCCCATTGCGGACTCAAGTGGACCTAGTACGGACACGAGTGGGACCAGTGCGCACTCACGTGGGCCCAGTGCGGACTCGAGTATGCACAGTGCAGACTCGAGTATGCACAATGTGGACTTGAGTGGGCCCATTGCGGACTCAAGTGGACCTAGTACGGACACGAGTGGGACCAGTGCGCACTCACGTGGGCCCAGTGCGGACTCGAGTATGCACAGTGCAGACTCGAGTATGCACAATGTGGACTTGAGTGGGCCCATTGCGGACTCAAGTGGACCTAGTACGGACACGAGTGGGACCAGTGCGCACTCACGTGGGCCCAGTGCGGACTCGAGTATGCACAGTGCAGACTCGAGTATGCACAATGTGGACTTGAGTGGGCCCATTGCGGACTCAAGTGGACCTAGTACGGACACGAGTGGGACCAGTGCGCACTCACGTGGGCCCAGTGCGGACTCGAGTATGCACAGTGCAGACTCGAGTATGCACAATGTGGACTTGAGTGGGCCCATTGCGGACTCAAGTGGACCTAGTACGGACACGAGTGGGACCAGTGCGCACTCACGTGGGCCCAGTGCGGACTCGAGTATGCACAGTGCAGACTCGAGTATGCACAATGTGGACTTGAGTGGGCCCATTGCGGACTCGGATTCGAGTGGGCCCAGTGCGAACTCGAATGGGACCAGTGCGGACTCGAGTGGGCACAATGCGGACTCGAGTTGTCCCAGTGCGGATTCAAATGGGCCCAGTGCAGACTCGAGTGGGCCTAGTGCGGACTCGAGTGGACCCAGTGCGGACTCGAATGGGCCCAGTGCGAACTCAAGTGGGCACAATGCGGACTCAAGTGGGCCCAGTGCGGACTCGAGTGGGCCCAGTGCGGACTCAAATGGGCCCAATGCGGACTCGAATGGGCCCAATGCTGACTCGAGTGGGCCCAGTGCGGACTCGAGTGCCCCATTGTGGACTCGAGTGGGCCCACTGCGGACTCGAGTGGGAACAATGCAGACTCGAGTGTGCCCAGTGCAGACTCGAGTGTGCCCAGTGCGGACCCGAGTGCCCCAGTATGGACTCAAGTGGGCCCAGTGTGGACTCGAGTGGACCTAGTGAGGACTGTAGTGGGCCCAGTGCGGACTCGAGTGGACCTAGTGAGGACTGGCGTGGGCCTAGTGCGGTCTCGATTGGACCTAGTGAGGACTGGAGTGGGCCTAGTGCAGACCTGAGTGGGCCAGTGTGGACTCAAGTGGACTCAGTGAAGACTCGGGTGGACCTAGTGTGGACTCAAGTGGACTCAGTGAAGACTCGAGTGGACCTAGTGTGGACCTGAGTGGGCCTAGTGCAGACTAGAGTGGGCCCAGTGCGGACTGGAGTGGGCCTAGTGCAGTCTGGAGTGGGCTCAGTGCGGTCTGGAGTGGGTTTAGTGCAGTCTGGAGTGGGCTCAGTGCGGACTGGAGTGGGCCTAGTGCGGACTAGAGTGGGCCCAGTGCGGACTCGAGCGGACCCAGTGTGGACTGGAGTGGGCCCAGTGTGGACTGGAGTGGGCCCAGTGCGGACCTTGTGGCAGCAGCAAGTGGCCCCAGTGCAAATTCATGTGGGTTCATTGCAGACTCAAGTGAACTCTATTTATTTTTCCAGGGACAGCATGGTTTCTGGCATCAGAATTAGCGACTGTTACATAAATGGTAGCGATATCAGCGGCGATAGATATTGCCTGTGGATTGGCGACCTCGGTGGTGGTTGGGTCCGGTGCTGGCGCCGGTCAAGTAGTGGCAGAAGGGCATCCCAGTGACATTGATGAGGTGGGCTCAGCAGAGAGAGATGCAACTCTGATGTGGTTGGTCCAGTGCAGATGATGGTGAGGTGGTAGTGGAAGAGAATTGGCCGAGTGGAAAAAAATGGTGCCTGAAGATTGGCGACTTCAACATTGGTTCAGTCCGGTGTAGAAACCGACAAGGCAGTGAAGGAGGAATGGCAGTGCAGGTGTTGTTGATGGTGATAAACTAGCTCAGGAGTGATGGGCTTTCTTTAAGTTAAAACTTCCTTTATTTTCTTATTCTTAAAACTAGTTTGCAGGTGACACCAAAATTGGAGGTGTAGTGAATATTGAAGAAGATTACTTTAGAGTACAACAGGATCTTTATCAGATGAGCCAATGGGTGGATGAATGGCTAGTGGAGATTAATTTAGATAAATTTGAGATGCTGCATGATTTATACAGTTAATAGTAAGGTGAAAGTGAGGACTGCAGATGCTAGAGATTAGAGTCAAGATTAGAGTGGTGCTGGAAATGCAGAGCAGGTCAGACAGCATCTGAGGAACAGGAAAATCGATGTTTCGGGCAGGAGCCCTTCATAGTTAATGGTAAGGTCCTGGGGAGTGTTGCTGAACAAAGAGTCCTTGGAGTGCAGGTCCAGAGTTCCTTGAAAGTGGAGTCGCAGGTAGATAGGATAGTGAAGAAGGCGTTTGACATGCTTTCCTTTATTGGTCAGAGTATTGAGTACACGAGTTGGGAGGTCATGTTGCAGCTGTACTGGACATTGGTTAGGCACTTTTGGAATACTGCATGCAATCCTTGCTATTGGAAGAATGCTATGAAATTCGAAAGGGTTCAGAAAAGACTGACAAGGATGTTGCCAGAGTTGGAGGCTTTCAGCTATGGGGAGATACTGAATAGGCAGGGGCAGTTTTCCATGGAACATTGAAAGCTGAGGGGTAATCTTATAGAGGTTCATAAAATCATGAGAGGCATGGTTGGGTGAATAGCCAAGCTTTGTTTCCCAGGTTGGGGCAGTCCAAACTGGAGGGCATTGGTTTCGGGTGAGAGGAGGAACATTTAAAAGGGACCTAAGGGGCAACTTTTTCACACAGGGGGTGGTGCGAGTATGGAATGAACTGCCAGAGGAAATATTGGAGGTTGGTACAACTACAACATTTAAAAGGCATCTTAAAGGGAATATGATTTGGAAGGGTTTAGAGGGATATGGGCCAAATGCTGGCAAATGGGATAGATTAATTTAGGATATCTGTTCACCATGGACAAATTGGATCGAAGGGTCTGTTTCCACGCTGTACAGCTCTTTAACTCTATTCGAAATGGCACCTGATTGTGGTAACTGTAGAGACGACTTGAGAAATTGAGGGTCTAGTCAAGAGGAAGGAGATATATATCAGATGTCGACAACTGGGATCGAGTGAATCCCTAGAAGAGTATACTTAAGAGGGAAATCAGGAGGGCAAAAAAGGAGACATGAGATAGCTTTGGCAAATAGAGTACAGGAGGATCGAAAGAGATTCTATAAGTACATTAGGGGCAACAGAGTAACTCAGGAATAGTGGCACTTGAGTTACCCTGTCGGGTAGACAAGGTGGTGAAAAAGGCGTTTGGCATGTCTTGTCAGAATATTGAGTATAGGAGTCGGCAATACAGGATATTGGTGATGCCACTTTTAGTATACTCCATATAATTCTGGTCATTCTTCTGTAGGAAGGATATTGTTAAACTTGAAAGGATACAGTAAAGACTTACAAGAATGTTGCCAGGACTGGCAAGTTTAAGGTATAGGGAGAGGCTGAATAGGCTAGTTTTTCTCCTGGAGTGTCAGAGGTTGAGGAGTGACCTTATAGAGGTTTATAAGATCATGAGAGTCATAGATAGGGTAAATAGACAAGGTATTTTCCCTACAGTGGGGGAATCCAAAACTGGAGGTTTAAGGTGAGAGGGGAATGATTTAAAAAGATTCTGAGGGGTAACTTATTACGTAAATGGTAGTGTATGTATGGAACAAGCTACCAGAGGAAGTGATGGAGGCAGGTACAATTACAATATTTAGAAGGTTTCTAGAGGGTATATGAATAGGAAGTGTTTAGAGGATTATGGCCCAAACACTGATGAAAAGGACTTGGTCAGATTGGGATAACTGGTCAGCATGGATGAGTTGGATCAAAGGGTTTGTTTCCATACGTGTGACTCTATGACTCTAGAATTATTTAACGATATTACTGTTTCTGAAAAGGATAGCTCATTCTCATTAAAAAAAATCCACTTCATAAATACATTCCAATGAAATTGGTAAGAAAGTGAAGTTGGAGTTTGACAGTTTCTCCAGTGTAGCATTTCTTCATTACCACATTCCAATACTTTGCCAGGGCTTACTCTGACCAAGTTTTTCAGTGATGATGAAAGTCTAAACAGACAATTCTAGGAAGGGGCACAAAGTTGGAAAAAGATTTATATTTGTTCAGGGAATTACACAGTATAAGGTTCACAGAATGTGCAGAACAGGTCATGTGGTCAGAGCTACCATCCCTCACAGCATTGAGTTATTGGCCTCACGATCAGTGACAATGATTCTTAATGACAGGTTCCTGGGAGAAATCCAGTCACTGATTATCATCAGTATTGTCTGCTTGATGTTGATAGCAAAATGCTGCACTTGGAAATAGGGCAATATGTAAAAGTCCCATAACACACAATTTCTGCCGGAAGGCTTGACAGCAGCTGATGTCTGATCTTCATCACCCTCAAAAGTCACCCAGTACTTTGTCATGGAGAAATACCCATTAAAAACAGTGGTGCTAATCCGTGTCGGAGAAATAATGTAAATTTATTTTTCATATAATCTTTGTTATAAACACTAATCTTGATCTCACCTGTATAATTGGGGAAAAAAAAAGTAAGCATGAGTTTTAAAACTTGTCTGTGAATAGAAGTGACTGACCATTAACTATTGATAAACTCAAGGTAACACTCTTGGTGTATGAAGGTTTTACTGTAGCAGTTTGCACGCAGATGTTGACTGTGCTTAGTTAACTTAGAAATTTTGCCAAATAAAATAAAAGAATTTGTTCAGAAGGCACAGTGGTTGGCAATGTTGCCTCACAGCACCAGGGACGCGGGTTTGATTCCACCCTTGGGTGACTGCCTGTGTGTAATTTGCACATTCACCCCAATGTCAGGGTGAGCTTTCTCTGGGTGGTCCAGTTTCCTCCCACAGTGCAAAGATGTGCAGGTTAGGTGGGCATTGGCAATGGGAAATGCAGGGTTACAGGGATTGGGTAGGGGGTGGGTCTGGGTAGGATGCTCTTTAGAGGGTCAGTGTGGACTCAATGGGTTGAATGGCCTGTTTGGATTCTGTGGGGATTCTATGATTCTATAATTAGTTCTAGAAATAAATTTGCATAAATTACAAACATAACTTATTTTAATCTTGTTTACTTAAAAACAGAAGGAACTATACTTTATATCCTTCTTATTCCTCTTTCTGTTGAACAAAATATGTATTTAATGGATTGACACACCTTCCTCTCCTCTCTAAGATTTAGTTTACAATCACCCAGACTGATATCTCTTTTTTGGGTGGTCCCATCTAAAATTAGAGGGAAGGAATGGCACCCACACATGTTGTGTTATTTAGTCCTTCAGTCTTTTGATACTTGAGTAAAAATCCTAAACTCTGAAAGAGCTTTCCAATCTTGTTTTCTCAGTATCAACATTATTTTTTTGAGTGAATAAAAATGGAAAGAACTGCAGATGCTGTAAATCAGAAAGAAAACAGATCTTGCTGGAAAACAGCAGGCCCGGAAGCATCTGTGAAGCCAAATTTGAGGAAGGGTCACTGGACCCAAAACTCTGATTTCTAATCACAGATGCTGCCAGACTTGCTGAGCTTTTCCAGCTCAGCTTTTGTTCTCACCTTTTGAGTTGGTCACTAGTGTGGAAGTTAAACTTAACAGTAAATTATTTCACTGAGGTTGATAACAATGAGTTTAAATGTTGTTCTTACTACATATACAGGGGGCAGAGGTAAACCGAAACCCTAAACACCTCTTCATAATCAGTGTAGTTTATTTTTGAAAAGGCTGATATGTGTGTTCTCATTCCCGAACCCTCATTAGCATGTGGTAAATTTAAAAGTAATCAGCAGCAGACTTTAATGGATAATTGTTTATGTACACTCTCATCCATAAAAGTCTAATGCTACATCAATCACAAATCTTACATTAAAAAAAGATATTAGGAGGCAGGTAGTGAGCTTTTACAAGTATTAAAATTGAACTGGTGAGTTAACAGTTCATGTATCTTCGGGAGTCCAGTGAAAGTAAAAATTTTCCACTCTGGAATCTAAGTTCAGATAAGTGGGGTCAGATCTGAATTACCTGCAGGCTTCCCTTGAAGTGAAGACTGTTCAGCTGGTCATGTAGGAGGTATTGGTGACTGCAATAATTGGAGGTGCAACTGCGTTACAGAGGGATTCAAATTTTTTTGGAAGCAAGGTGGGAGGCTTTCTTAAAATAACTCTAAGCCTCATGACTCCTGGAGATAGACTGTTAAACTGCAGTCTACTCTAGGTCTCTTCTGCATGTTCAGATTTTTTAAAAATTGGTATGAAACAATCGTTTCAATCACATGATTAATTGCCAATAGCAAGTAAATGGTGACTTTCGAGTGGGAAAGATTTAGTTTTGGTCACATGGTCAATATCCATTGCTATTCAGTGGAGAATAAGTGGTGATTTTTCCCACTTCATTTGTGTATAACTGGCATAGACAGCTTTCCTTTGTTACGAAGCAACCCTGGAGTCACAGAACCTTGAAGTCAATTATCTCCGTGTTTTAGCGGAAGCTTCAGCAATAGCAAATGAAATTCCATAGAGGAGTGCTGTTTAGGCATGTACATTCAAACACTGTAGCCCAATTCAGAAATTTCCAGAAACTTGATAACTTTCTTGAGCATGCAAAGAGCACCTGACCCCTTGGCAGCCATCTTTACATTTCATCAGGGGCATTTTAACAGAATCTAGTTTTTAAAACAAATTGTTATACTTTCATGCCAGTACTGAAATGATACTCTAATATTTTCATTCCCTCTGATGCTTAATATTTTGTCAAATTGAACTGATTTTACAGTAAACATTTTTCTTGCCTAATTTTATTTTCGACACTGAACTATTAGTTTAAAAATTATTTCTCAAACCTATAGCAGAAGGCATGTAGACAAATAAGCAAGAAATTTCTTTGAACTAGAATAAAATAGAATGTCCTTTATTAGTGACTGATGATGCAAATGGAACTAGTACAATATTCTTGGGAAATTTATTTTAACAATGATGTTTTTAATCACAGATTTTCAGCAAAACCAGTGGACTTCCTTTTAACAGGGCACTTTTTGATCATTTGTATTATTTTTGATTAAATCTTGAGCATCATTACTTCTGTTTCAACATCTGTAAAGTTGGCCTGCAAGGTATGAGTATGGTATAGCATTAAGATGACGGTGAGTTACAGCGGTCAGTGGTCAGTGAAGATGTCAGGATGTGAAGAGAGAGAAAAAGAAGAAAGAGTGGAGATGCAAAGTATATTCTTTTACAAAATAATTTTTTAATGTTTAAAACACTTTTAAGATATGGACTCTTTGTTTCGATACAGTTCTACAGGCACCTGCTGCATTTGTGTATCACGGATAACTGTTTGTCATGTGCAATAATTATCAATGAATCTCAGCAAATCACTTGATTGATTGGGGTATAAGCTTTGAGACCAATTCTGTTTTTGTGAGTTGTTCATTCATATACACTGCCAATGTGTTTGGTAAAAACAGCAGGCATGATGGGCTGCACATTTCTTTATTTTATTGAAGTTGTATTGATTTTTTTGGTGTTTTTTTTGGTGCAAGACCAACAAAATCTTTGAAAGGCTGCTATGTAAACATTGGCAACGCAGTGTTGTCCTTACTGGAAGTGTATTGGCACAGCAGCCGGAAAGCCGCACTGCCCATGACAGATAGCTGACACAGCTGTCACTCCCTTGTACATACAATACAATTCACTCACACTAGTCACTGTTGAGCCTCCACAGCACATTACCTCTCCCGAGATCAAAGCAAAGGAAATATAGTCTGACCAGATTGTAGGGCTGCTCTGTCATTAGAAAGTGACCAACTGGCAGTGGCTTAACCAGAGGGTCACTATGCCTCAGGTCAGGGGAGAGAAGAACAATCCTTCATGGTAACCTCAGCTGGTGCAGGAATTGAACCATTATACTATAGGGATCGGTCTGTCTTGTAAGCAAGCTATCTAGCCAACTGAGTTACCTATAGCCTGTCCAAATGTTCTGATTCCAATGCAGTATGTAGCCTTGCCCCTAGTAAACAGCCTTGCAAGACCTTTGGACCCTCAAATGCAACAAAGTTCATGCAAATGCTCCAGGATGTAGGAATCATCGTAGCTGCCACAATAGCAGGCACATACTCTTAGAAGTGGCAACAGTGATCACAGATCACCAGAGCATTAGTGGAATAGGACCCATTCTTATTGATGAACTCCTCACTATTGTGATACAGCTCTCCCAGTGTCTACTGTGAACAGTCAATGGCATCCTGGACCTGGGGGAGTCCAGTTATATTCCTGATTCCTACAGTGCAGGCTGCATCACTGACCTCATCATGGGGAAACAAAATTGTCATCCCGCACAGTTGGCATCAGTCATTGTCCTGCTGTGTTTATGGGTGTACAACTGAAAAATTCCACAAAGGGCACCCATCAATTCCTGGAAAGAGTCAACTGTAAAGAAGCTCAGAGTGGCTGTCACCTTCAGAGCTGCTGGGAGAGGATGGTCTCCCACTCCTGAAGCCCTCAGGTCCCAGTCTAATATCCACTTCCACCTAGGATGTAGAGCACTTCAGGGAACACCTCTGTGACACACGCACCCAAAAACCCCACCATCCTGTGGCCAACCACTTCAACTCCCCCTCCCACTCCCCTGAGAATATGCAAGTCCTGGCCTTCCTCCATTGCCAAATCAAAGCCCACCCAATGCCTGGAGGAAGAACGCTTTATGTTCCGCCTCGGTACCTTAAAACTACATGACATTAATGTCAACTTCACTAGTTTCCAAATCTCCTCTCCCCGCCACCTCATCCTCTAATCCAACCCTCCAACTTGACACCGTCCTCTTGAACTGTCCTACCTGTCTATCTTCCTTCCCACCTACCTGCTCCACCCTCCCCTTTCACCATTACATCCCAACTGCATCTCACCTATTTTTCCCCCAGCCGTACCCTCACTTCTCTATTTATCTCTCAGCCCCTTTCCCCCTCCACATGCCTGACAAAGGACTTATGCCCAAAACTTCGACTCTCCTGCCCTTCAGACACTGCCTGACCTGCTGTGCTTTTCCACACTTTCCGACTCTCACTCTTTAGCACCTGCAGTCCTCACTTTCTCCTCTTGGTGGAACTGGCCTATATTTGAAACTTAAAGAGCAAAAGACCTTATAAGGACTCTCTAGCCTTTGGAGCCATATCTTGCAGATGAGGGCTATGAACACACCTCCATCTAATGAGACATGCTGCACCTTAATAATAAGGCCCATGTCTCCATCATTCATTCAACCTTAGCCTCAGTATTGCAGCAATTTGATGAATGTGCTGTACCAACTAAATAACATTGAAAATAAATGCCTCGCTGCCCTTTCACTCTTTCCCATGCCAGACACACGTTAGTCATTTAACTTTTCAATGGGTCCCTGAGGTGTTGGGTCAGATTCTGGCGTTTGTATGTTACCTGGGAGAGAGAATGTGTGTGTGTGTTTGTGTGTGACAGATAACTAGGGTCAATTTAATAGTAACTTGGGAGTTAAACTATGCATTAAATAGTGTACATTTTCCTCAGTAACTGTATTACTTAATTTACAAGTTGCAAAATGTTAGTATGCAGTTTGGCAAATAATTAGGAAAGCTAATGGATTGTTTCCTTTTATTGTGCAGAGAATTTTAATATAAAATAGGAAGGTTATGCTTCAGTTATACCAGTGAGATCCATTGCGAAGCATTATGCACAGTACTGGTAACCTTATACAAGGCACAATGTAAATGCATTGGTGGCAATTCAGAGAAGGGTTACTATACTAACACCTGGAATAGTGGAGTGTTTCATGAAGAAATGTTGGACAGGTTGAACTTGTATCAGTTTGGAGTTTAAAGAGCAAGAGGTGACTTGATTGAAACATATAAGACCATGAGGGTATATGTGAACTGAATGTTTTCTCTTATAGGAGAATCTAGCACTACTTGAAGATCACTTTTCATCCATTTAAAACAGAAATGAGGTGACTTTTTTCTGTCTCAGCGAACCATGTGTCTTTAATAGAACTGTCTTGTCATGAAGGTGTGGAAGCAAAGTCCTTGAATATTTTTAAGGCAGAGGTAGATAGATTCTTGTTAAACAAGGATGTGAAAGGTTAGAAGTGATAGGTGCAGATTTGAGGTTACAGTCAGATCAGCAGTGATCTTATTGAACAATGGTGCAGGCTCCAGGGGCTGAATAGCCTACTCCTGATCTTGATTTGTATGTCTGCACGTTGCTATGTAAGGTTTGATAGTTGGCAGAGTGCACATGTTGTAATATGAGTTTTATAGCAGTATTGTGCATGTGATGGTGAGGTAAAGTTACAAATGTTAGGCATGAATGATGATTCATAGAGATGTAAGTGATGTGAATGTGAAAATTAAGCAGTAACAGAGGTACGTGGTGTAGTTGAAAATCACATAATAGCATTTGAAAATGTAATCACTAATTTTAACTGCTCATGTGAGGGCATTAAATTTCTTGCAGTACTCCATCTAGATCTTAAAGGCCCTAGGTAGGATGTTCTTTGCAGAGTTGGTGCTGACTCAATGGGCTGAATGCCCACCTCCCACACTGTAGGGATTCTGTAATTCTCTATCGAAAATCTAGTTTTGCATTTGGCAGTAAGAAGAAATTAGAATTCCAGTATCTCTTGGAACTGTGATATACTCGCCAGCTAAAAGAACTGAATCCTAAAATGTAGTGAAATAACCTAGCCACGTAAAAACTCTACGGTTTGTATCACATCATGAACCAGATATTGTCGGTTAGGTTGCTGAAAAGGAGCTCTTGCAAGTTATGCCATCAGAACTGAAGTAGCTTGATTGTGAGAGGCTCCTGTTAACTATATGCAATGGCCTTAAATTGAACACAGCTGCCAGTAAAAGTAACTTGAGGGTTGTATTGATTGAGTGGGAAAGTGAGGGATCCAGTATATCAGTGGCTGCGCTGAAAAGATTGTGAGATTGCTCCCACATTGTGTGGGCAGTGAAGCATGTGCCTGATGTGTTTTTGTTGCATTGACTTCTTAAAGTGAAAGTTACCTTTTGAGATGAAATATCATTTGCTTGGTAATTCATTTTTAATTTATGTTGGTACTGATTTGTGCCAAAATAAAATCTCTAAAAAGCGGATTATTGTTGGTAGTTTCATTAGTTGGCCATCGTGAGGAGTAAATTTAGTTATTTTGGTATGTGGTGCCCTTTTGGGAATTGAAAATATCTCTTGGTTCCTCTCTATCTCTTGCATCAAGGACTACAGTTGAGTGTCTGAGAAACCTGGATAGTTTTCTGTCCATTTTTGTGCGACAACATACTCCTCTTTAGATATTTGCATAATTCCTGTATCAGAAGCAAAAGGTATGGGTTAATCATGCATCACAATCCCCATACCTATTTTTGCAATTAAATTCTTTGCTCTGAGAATCTACTTCCCAATTTCCTCTGACAAAGTAACATTCAGTCAGCTGCATGTAATTTGATTCAATTGTATTGTGTTCTATTATAAAGCACATTTTCCAAGGAAGTTTCTGTGCATGATATTTACATTTCAAATCGTTTTAAGGAATGTAGACATCAATTTTTCAGGTGATTGGTTTGAAAAGATTAAA
Source organism: Chiloscyllium plagiosum (assembly GCF_004010195.1). Taxonomy (NCBI): domain Eukaryota; kingdom Metazoa; phylum Chordata; class Chondrichthyes; order Orectolobiformes; family Hemiscylliidae; genus Chiloscyllium; species Chiloscyllium plagiosum. Next base: position 35,809,166 of record NC_057728.1, on the reverse strand, counting down.
AATGATAGCATTTAGAAATAGCTACAACAAATAGTGTACTGAATGCCTGACCTTGTAATATGGTTGAATAAGGTAAATATATATTCCATCATCTGTATGGAATAGAAATTATTTGGGAGTTGCCGTGAGGGCCTGTTGAGGCTTGGAGAGGTCATTTACTTTCAAAAACCCTTCAAAAAGCTTTTCAGCTTGTCAAAAAGCACTTCTAGAATGAGAATAACTATTAGATTGCAATTGAAAACAGCACACAAAAGAGTGGGTTGATTAATGTGGTACATATCCTTCTTAGCCTGATATTGTCAAGGACATCAGTGATAGCACCATTCAGTTCCACTGACAGCTAAAAAACAGATGTTGATCGTCTGTGAGTAAAGAATGGAAGCTATTCAAATGTACATTGTAAACTGCAGGGGGCCATGGAATAGAAGCTTTGAAGCAATTGACTAATACAGTAAAGATATTAAAGTCATTTAGTGCCAAAAGGGAACATACTGACCCCTGACCGCAAGCTACTTTTAAGTAATCTTGCATTCAATACAGCATGTAATAACTGCCAAACTGTCAATCCTCCAGGCTGTTGATTTTCAATGCCTCTGGCCACTATTGGTTTACAGTTTAGGATATAAAGGTGAGTAAAGGTCTCTTAATCTAGCATGCAATAATGGTATTAATCCAGCGTACTATATATATTTTCCTTGCATTGTATATTATGAAAAGATTCATGCCAAAATAGGCATGAAGTCCCAGAGGCCTTCACAGTCCTTCAGCTGTATGATTGGATTTGTGAAGGAGTCATTGGATGTTAATATAAATAACAGAAGGTCATCTGTACAATATTATTAGAACTACCAGCATGGCACATTTGTGTTATCTAACATGATCTTTAACCTTGGATTGAAACTCACCGAATTAAATACACGCTACTGGATCTCACATGGCACTGCTCATGGTCAGTCACACAATAGGGTGTAATATAGTGTGGGAATTTCTAATGTCTGATAGAGACTGGTTTTAACAGTCCTGAACAAAGATGCCAAGCACTTGGGTCAGTGATAAAAGGCAAAGAGCTTTATGAACAGTTAAACAGATTGGAAAAAATATTGTTATTTTATTCTTGATACTTACCTTTCTGAAGTTGGAAATACATAGCCCTCTGTAAAAACAGAGCTATAATAGTCTTTGGCTATTTTGATCATTTTTCCCTAAGTGGACACACTCCTAAACTGAGCCATCCTTAGTGATATGACCGAAAGGCATAAAGAAGAATCCCAATTGTATTCCTTTTTATTCTGTTACTATTAAAAATGGATAATTTTGCTGGACTGATAAAATGGTCCGGCAGATCACACGTAATCATAATTCTAGAAACTTCTGAATCCCATGCATGAAAATGCATACAAGCTAAAGCTCACACAAAACACTTCGACATGGCCATTTGCAGTTATGCAAGGTCTAGGCAAAAGAAATCACCAAGACATTCTATGCTAAAATGAACACTAATGCCCTTTCATTTACCTTGTATTCTCAATTTTGTGGAGAAGGTACACAGTGGGCTTAACAATCTTCCTTACCCCATTGAGAAGGGTCATCAGCATCAGAAATGTCCGTCCTTGTCACATGACTGAAATGTGAGATTCTAAGCCACTAGCTGTTTGACCTCCATAGGAGAAGTAGGATTCTAGACTTAGTTGGCAGCCTTTCAGACCCTTCATTTTGTCTTCAAGTTGCTGGCTGAACTGGAGACTATAAATCATCTGCAAGAAGGAAAAACTAACAGGGCTCACCTCATCAGGGAAACTACTATTGGACATTGATTGTATTTGTTTTTAGTACTTCTGGATTTACCAAAATTTGTTTTTGTAATCTATCTCCTCTCCTCTCCCGTCTCTATAATTTTCAGAATAATTGTATGTGCGAGTGGAGTGGAAAATCAAAACTCTGTGCTTTGTTGATAATCCCTATCTTTGATTTTATCGTAAATATTTTGCTGCGTTCTTTGTTAAAATTGGAATCAGTGTTTGGCAAATACCCTTCAGTCTACCACAGTAAGGGATTGAAGTAAAAAAGGAACAGAGCTAATCAAACAACATCTTGCCGGTTTAAAAGAGGATAAGAAATCAGAATTTAAATTCTTCCCATATTCTTTTATCTGTGGAAGAATTGAGTGCTTATGTTCAGAACTTGATCCATTAAAATAATCCGATAAAGTGATCAAACATCCAAAAAATTTCTGGTGCTCCAGAATTTTCAAATGAATCTGAATTGGGTTGCAAGTAATTAACTGGAAGTGTTTTTATTTTTATAGTGCTGTTCGATGGTTGTGCTCAAAGCTTTGACTCTCACAGTACAATCATCAACACATTAGGACATCATGGCACCAATGCACGTCAACTGAAGTTACAGTCAGCTTATGTACATTTGTGGAAGACCAAAACACAAAAATACACACACAACTCTGCAAGACAGAGCTTTCTGCTAAGAGGTCCGAGAAGGAGGGGTGTGTGTGTGTGTGTGTGTGTGTATATGTATGTCTGCGCATGCTGTTGATACTCAAACCCTCTTAGTATTTCTTCCAGTTACATTTTTATCTCTCTTTGAAGTTTACCGATACCCCACCGGTGCAATAGTCCATTGGTCCCATGTTAGACTTAGCCAGACAGTATCTGGATTTACATCTGCATTCCCATACTTCTTTTAAATGGCACATTTCCAAGTTAAAAGTTAACAATACCTTTGTAACTTTGGAGTTTTGATCTCTTGTCATGATAACCTTCATTTCACCTATGGCCATGACACTAGTCTTAAAGTCTTCTAATCATCAGTTACTTGTCTGGTGGTAATTTACTGATGACGCTGTGACAATGGCACAACTGTTATCTTCAGAGGAAGAAGAACGTATTGGTGGCACATGTTCTGATGTTTTTGGTAACAAGATTTTTCTGATGAATGTTAATGTGATTTACTGCAGAGCTCACCTCATGTTTGAGACAATCATCAAAGCTTCCATAATGCCAAAAGAGGAAAGACATAGCGGTCACCATAGTCCCAGATAGTTGCTCTCTCCCTAGAGAAGGACAACCAATGGTGGCTTAACCTAAGGGTCACCACTTTCTAAGCAATGGATAATGTTGAGAAGGTGGGGCCTTCATGGTGACCTCAGCCAATGCGGGAAGTGAATCCATGTTGTTGACATCATTATGCATTGCAAACTAAATCAATCAAATAAGCTAACTGACCTCTATCAAATGACGAAATGCATCTCAATTTAGTAACTACTGTCAGCAGTCTAAACCCAAAGCGTGTGGTTGTATTAATGCCAAATTTTGTAATCTTTCTGTCAATAATGCTAGTCTTTCTAGGACCTCTGACAGCTGTGGATCTTTGAAAATACCTGTGCAAATCCTTTCTACTTTCCAACAAGAGTTTAAAATACTGAGTAAGGAGGTTGAATGAATAATCCTTGAGATGGAGTTTTTGGAAAACTTTGAAAGCAGAGAAAGGGTGGGAAAACTAGAGAATTCAGACAAGCAACTCTAGAAGTCAAAAGCATAGAAAATAAGACAGTGTCCTGAAATTGTGGATAGAAGCAGGAACAATGATTTACCCCAGACAACCAAGTGGTGAAGAGTTGAACTGGAGTTTGGTCTTTACATGTTAAAAAGCTTTTATTTAGACTGACAAAACTTACAAACAGACATCAGCAATCCCAATAATTGCAGCCTTAATTTGTTCCCATAGGTAGGAGCCCAAGTAAATCCCCAGTCAATATTCATCACCTGATCACAACTGAACACTCAATTACTATAAAATTGCAAGGAATAAGTAAACCTTGAATTGTGGATGTACACATACAGGATGCATGTTTGTGCACCATTCCTTTCCTGTAATTTCATATGGGCCACACAGAAAAGAGTGACTATGAACTAATTTTTAGAGATGAAAGGAAGGTGTGTCAACCCATTAAACGCTTAATTATTTTAAGAGAAAGAAGAAGAGGTCACTGTGGCAGAATGTTGGTGAGACAACTGAATGATATTAAAGTGACTGGAGGGAACTGAAATAAATTTACTGGGGCAGACAGTACAGTGACACTTAGTGATGACAGTGCTTATGTGCTCGCAGGTCTCTGAGTTGTCAAGGATGCAGGATATGAAATTCTAAGTAAGCAGTAGCTTGTTGTGGGTGGATTCTGGGCAAAAAGATCATGGAAATATTTATCTCAAGGCAGACAGTAATTGTTTAAGTTCCTCCTCAGACCATGATCTTATGCCTAAAAAAATTAAATCTAAGCAGAAAGTAGGCTTTTACAAAAGTTTGTAATTAGTTGCAGTACAGCTCTGAACCTATGCAAAATATTATGAGTGCTGAGCCAGTTTATTGGACCAGCTGGTAACATTCGAAACATGGTCAAGAATCTGTTAAATCATTGGAAAATTCAAATACTAAAGACCTTTCTTTCAAAATATTAACATTACTCGCTGGGCAATGCAAGTCAGATTATGTATAGTCTTCAGGGAAGCAAGAGCCTGCTAACTGCAATTAGAGATGGATGCAGTAAAAATCTGGAAATCTGCTAAATTAGTAAATAAAGCATAATTAATATCAAGCAGGGAGCTTGATCACTCCATCAAAAGTCCTTAATTCAAAACCAGGTCTAATTGTTGGATTAAAAATTGCTCTTTATAACCCATCTTACTCAGGTTTCCCAAAATCAAAAACAGGTTATCCATTTTATCTGTCAGGCTTGTACTGGACTCTTGTAAATTAAGAAAACAAGAATATATTTCATATGTTTCTAAGTAATTGAACTCATGGTTGCAATGTACGCATTAGTTCACAAGGTTTCTCAGTGTTAATTTAATGTGAGCACACTGTGATTTCTTTCACATACTGCAGCAAGATTACTACTCACTGGCTCTTAGATTGTGTCTCAGTTTCAAATGGTAAATGCTAGTTTACTCTAAGCTGAATGTGCAGTCATGGAGCATTCTGCAATCTATTGCTTATCTCAGCTATGAAAAAGAAAAACCCTCCAGTTATCCCAATTCTGAGAATAAAAGAAACCACATACTGAACTGAGCTGAACTGTTATGAAATCAGCAGGGAATGAAGTGCCTGCTACAGATTTTCATTACATCACAATTTTGGACTAGAAATGTAAGACATAAAAAATTACATCCAATTTAGATATTATACAATTCCTAATTTTATATAGTCTTATTTAATTGGGCATTAACTCAGCAACACTAAAGCACAATCTCAACCAAATTAATGTTTATATTATACTCAGGGCCAGGTTTGTAAACTTACTTTTCAGCTACAGCATATTAAATTCAAGAAAAATATCCCATGGAGAATTGTAATCCTGTGGAATCCTGTCTGCTTGGTGACATTAGCTTCCAGATGTCCTTGCTACAATTCCAAGTCAGACTTAATGTTACTGTAAGCTGAGCTATTTCTGGGAAAGTGTTCAACATTTAATTCAACTTTCAATCTCTACCTGTGCAATTGGTTGCAAAGTATTTAAAAATGATGAATCGAAAGATCGAAAGATAATAGAGATATAATAGTTTTATATATATCAGAGGAAAGCTATTCTGCACTCTTAGCATCAATAGTCTATGCTATGACATTCATCTTGTTTTTTTTAAAGGATATCAGCAAATGTAGTTTTACAGGATCAGATTTGAATTATAGCAACCAACTTCTGCATCGGTGTTTTATCTTATTCCCAGCTGTAAACTAGGGAACCAGATGACAGATATTGCAGCCTATGGCTCCTAAGGAACATTAACAGTAGCAAATCAGGTCATCTACATTATGTTTTGACAATGTACACAGGCTGGCTTAAGCTACTACTGCAATGACAAATTGGTGCTAATTGCAAGAAAGTATGTGTAATGCCTGTGATGCATTGTAGACTAAGTTGCCATGATCTTGTAACAATGACACCACAAACTTCAGCTTTCAATAAATTACTCTGAAAATGTATTTGTCATTAAGGCCACTGATGGCTGACTCTGTATATTGGGTAGCTACAAGATGCACTGCATTAACTTGCTAAAGCTTCTTTGGCAGCACCTTTCAAATCCCACCATTTAGAAGGACAAAGGCAGCAGATACATCTGAATGAGACCACCTGCAAATTCCCTTCCAGGTCACACACCACCCTGACGTGGATGTATGTTGCCGTTCCTTCACTGTTGCAGGATCAAAATCCTTTAATTCCCTCCCTCGCAGCACTGGTTTAAGAAGACAGATCACCACCAATGGCTTGAGGGCAATTAGAAAGGGGAAGTAGATGCTGACCTTTGCAGCATCATCCACATTCAAAGAATGTATTAAAACATGCATTTTGTGATAAGTACTGTACCATGATTTCGATTTTATTTTATTTTCCCCTTTAGCTCCAAATGCCAGCTGAAAACGCCAAGTTGACATCACAGGGAATGTGTGGCATTAGTGAACAATGAGACCAATGTCTATCTCCCTAACCAATGGAATTAAATGGTTCGAGAAAGATTCAGAGCAAATGATGGGGAACAAAATGGAATGAATTAGACTTAAATCATGTGCAGGAAGAGGTATGTAAAAAAGAGAAATAAAGTTTAGAAATGAAAAAGATTAAAAAGAGATAGAAAGGAACAAAAGAAGTTCCTTCTAAACTTTAAATGTAACATTTGAGGTTCAATGGCATTGCCACGCCAATCTAGTCACAAAAAGTTCCCAATCTTATGACATAGCGAGCTTAAGTTTCTGTGGTGAGTTTAGTTCGTATTTATGATACAAATTTAGATTTTTTTTTAGATTACATTACAGTGTGGAAACAGGCTCTTCGGCCCAACAAGTCCACACCGACCCGCCGAAGCGCAACCCACCTATACCCCTACATTTGCCCCTATACCTAACACTACGGGCAATTTAGCATGTCCAATTCACCTGACCTGGACATCTTTGGACTGTGGGAGGAAACCCACGCAGACACGGGGAGAACGTGCAAACTCCACACAGTCAGTCGCCTGAGGCGGGAATTGAACCCGGGTCTCTGGCGCTGTGAGGCAGCAGTGCTAACCACTGTGCCACCGTGCCGCCCACCTGAATTAATAGACTTGCGATAATAGCACTGGGCCATCCCCTCCCATGTAACAATTTCTTGAAAATCTCAGGAAGGTTCATGGTGAGCACCTGTTTTTAGCAGGCTAACATTTGAGCAGTGCAAATAACGGGACAAAAGTTTAATCACAACTCCTAGGGTGTTACTTCCTGTTTACAAGCTACTGTATAATGTATACGCTCGTAATGGTGTGCTCTTAAAAGTTGCCACAATTAGACCAGAAAATTCTGTCCCAATAGGTGTTTGCACATTTGCATATACACAAACTTAATTAAGACTAAGAAAGCAAGCCAAAGAAACCAATCAATGAAGGATGTTTCAATGAGCTGGTTGATTTAACTGGGGTGAGTTATTTGCTTGCCTTGAGCAGTTGTGTTCTACAGTTACAGTTGAATGCTATAAATCTTTAGGTCACAAATGGAGGATAAGAAATATATATGAAAGGATTTTATGGAAGAGAATCATTGTGTTTATGTCTAGATTTTAGAAGCTGGAAGAAGCATAGTAAACCAAGGTTGACGCTCACAGTACACTATTTCAATGTAGAAATGAAGAATAAAAAGTTATATTTATTACAAATTACTTTCTACTGATCCTCAATTTAAAGTAGTATATGTATTTAAAGTTATTAGTGGATGATTTGGAATGGGTAATAATGCTGGTTGTGATTAAAATAAGTTATTACACATTAGTTCCTGATTACAGGGTAGTCAAACTGTTGTGGCAAATTTACACGCATCCAATAATAATTTTCAAAAGAGACTTTAAAAAGTAGTTAACTTAGTTGGCCAGTTCATTTAGAGGGTTGGTCAAGTTTCTACAATATATAAAAAAAAGGACTGCAAGTGATTGCTGTAAAAATAAAATGACCCCAAAGTTCAGAAACAATAAACTCTAAGAGATTTTCTACAGTATAAAACACCATGTGAACACCTCAGTGAGACGGTAATGGTTCCCAACCGTCTAATAATGATAGCACATTGCCCTCTTCAGTTCTGTACTTGGTGCTTGGCTGTACAATATAAATGTTAATAGTTACTTCAATTGTCCCATTTCACACTGCCATAAGGCACAAATCTTGAAACAAAAAAAACAAGTTATAAGAGTAATAGTTACCGCTAAAATTTACAGTTCACAGTTGCAAACTCCTGAAGAGAATGGCAAACAACTCTAGATGGAGATGTAACTAAATATCCAATGTTTAAAATGTCATAGTTTAAAATTTCCATTGCAAATGTAATAATTCTAATTAAATCCTAAACTAATGCAGTACTCTTAATATGATCAGCATATTCACCTTTTGGATACTGAATAAAAAGAAGGCATATAGTCTCGACATTCATGTGGATTGGTTTTCCTACATTTCCGGTAAGTTTAAATGCATTACTGAACTGGTAAGTAGTCTGTTGATATTACATATGAGATTTTTTTTAGTGAACAAAGAAAACTTATCATTATCTCTCAGAAGATCTAAACTGAAATGCTGAGACATTCTCTATTTTATGTTTGCCTCATTATATTCTATGAAGATTTCAAATAAACCTCATATTGATCACATCCTCATCAATTATGATGATTTGTTTGTCATTATTCTTACTACTGTATGTAACATGGTTTATCAAGATGTGTTTCTCTGATGTCCAGTTCCATGATGCTTCCTTTGTACAGTTCTGTTCCTATGAATGTATTTAACCCTAATATTTCCAGTGACTTTTCGTACAGAAGTTGTTTCCATTGGATTAATCTGATGAGAATATTCCCATCCTCCGTGAACTATAATTTGATTGTAATTCTGTAAATAGAAACAAATTTAGAAAATACTAAATGCTTTAAATCTGGAACAAAACAGAGAATCTTTAAAATACTCCATAGTTTACTCAGGAGGGGAGCGGAGACAATAATGTTTTATGTGTAACCCTTCCTCAGAACTAGAAAGGACTATAGCAAACAATTAGTCTGTTCTATCCTGTCCAAATGCTAACTGATCTGTTGAGAGTTGAAAGCATTTCTGACATTTTTTTGACAAAAACAGTGATGGAAATATCCTCTCCCTTGCTGAGGCCCACATGCCTTGGCTGACCTACATTAGTTTCCTAGTTCCTAACTCATCTTAGGAACTCACTTCTTCGACTGTACGCATTTGTTTATTCCTCATTCTCATCTTTTCTGACTCATCTGTAATTTTTCACATGCATATCAACAAAGTGCCTTAGTTCATTATTTTATCTGAAAAGCACTGCATGTTTCTGTTGATTAACCTCATAGTAATGCTGTCTTTTATCTCCCACTTGAAACAGGGCATTTATAGAACTGCCTTCCATTGTAGCTCTATCCCTTACCTGGGCAATGTAGCTATTCAAAGGTGATTGCAAATTTGACTAAATGTAGCTGCAAAATTGCACTTCCAGCATAGAGGTTCTGAGAGCTCAGTAATTCAAGTCTATTAACAATGTTATCAATCAAATTTTGGTGTTTAGTGGCATCTTTTTCATTTAGTCAGTAGTTCATACATTTTTCTACTGTATCTAAGATGAGGAGTTTATCATGAGATAAATTATGATTCAGGATAAAATTGAAATACATGTACAATTTCTTGGTGCTTTATCATTAACTGCATACCATATTAGATAGGTTTCCTTCTCAAACAATATTTTTCTCAATATTAACAGAAGCTTCTTTAGTAAACCTTTTTGCCTTTGAAAGCACTCTTTCTGGCTCCTCTTTACACCCTATGCAGTAATTCAATGGTTGTGCTTCTCTGAATGTTTTCAGAGATGCATTTCCTTAAACGTTCATTCATATTTCTTATCATTCAAATGTAAGTTTCAGACACCTCTTTAGTTTTAATTCATTCACTGAGGCTATTTTTCTAACTTGTAGCGGAATCTTCTGAGCCAAATGGAGGCAGGCTTTGTGCACCTGGAGAGCTCAAGCTCCTGAAATTGACATCAGATTGACATCTTGGCACCAGCCCTCCCTCTTCCAGGTTTCCTCATGGATGGTGGGATTGAAGCTAAGGGGGAATCCCCTTGAATATGTCAGGTAAGCAACAAAGGTATTTTTAATTAAAAATTGCCTTCACCATTAATTCTAGGTTTTCCAACAACAGACCTGTATTCAGACCTGTCAGCAACTCACCAAGTTCACTGAGGCAAATGCACAACAGGATGAGCTCCTTCCGTGAAACTGATAAGCCGGGTAGTGTGAAACTGAAAAGTTCCAGCCTTGCCCAGGTGAGAAGCTATTGTTCAAAGTACTTCTTTTGAGATGTGCTACCATGACTTGACATGAGCGCCAACTTACTGGAAGTCCCTTCATCCATCTTGCACTTCAGTTTCGTTTCAGTTACACTTAGCAGCTGTCAGCTTTCAGCTCACACAGTTCCAACTTTGATAAGGGACAACAGAGGAGCAACAAATCCAACAATGGGCTTACTGCAGTATCCGCAATCTTCTCCTCCACTGACTGCCCATCAAAAGGGGAGAGGAATGGACCCAAGTTACAGCTGGAATGGGTGGGGGCGGGCTAGGGGAGACCCAAACTTTGGGTCAACAGTAGATCATCAGCTTTTTTGGTGTGCCAGGTTTTTAGTTTCTCAATAGATGTAGGCACTTATAATAAGTTTCTGCTGATATCTGTATCCTCCTGTGACAGAATCTCCTTCCGATTGCAATGGGTAGGCAAAAATTGTCCATGGAGAAAGTGAGGACTGCAGATGCTGGAGATCAGAGCTGAAAATGTGTTGCTGGAAAAGCGCAGCAGGTCAGGCAGCATCCAAGGAGCAGGAGAATCGACGTTTCGGGCATGACCCCTTCTTCAGGAATGAGGAAAGTGTGCCAAGCAGGGTAAGATAAAAGGTAGAGAGGAGGGACTTGGGGGAGAGGTGTTGGAAATGCGATAGGTGGAAAGAGGT
>NC_057728.1:35730889-35795806 GCF_004010195.1 Chiloscyllium plagiosum | reverse complement strand
CCTTGTCTCAGTCCCAACCCTCAAACTCAGCACCACCTTCCTAACCTGCAATCTTCTTCCAGACCTCTCCGGCCCACACCCCTACTCTGGCCTATCACCCTCACCTTATCTCCCTCACCTTAACCTCCTTCCACCTATCGCATTTCCAGCGCCCCTCCCCCAAGTCCCTCCTCCCTACTTTTTATCTTACCCTGCTTGGCACATTTTCCTCATTCCTGAAGAAGGGGTCATGCCTGAAACGTCGATTCTCCTGCTCCTTGGATGCTGCCTGACCTGCTGCGCTTTTCCAGCAACACATTTTCAGCAAAAAATTGTCTGTGGCCAAGAAGATGCCTGTGAACAGAGAGCCACTCCCATATACCTTTCTAGCTCCCAGCTGTCTGGCTCTAATCAAGTTCTTGCAAAGAGGAAAAACAGAGAGATGTTGTTATTTGCAATGGCTAGGCTGGAAAGGCCAAATAGACACCATTTCTGTGGAAGGATTGTGAGGCATGGATATGTGAAGACAAAAAGCTGAATCTGAGATTTTGTCCATTTAGGTAATGATGGAAAGAAGAATGAGTCAAGATCTAAGATATGTCGAGCCAAGCAATGTTGTACAGAAGAGTGCTGGGTAATTCAAAATGTGGTACCTGAACCTGAAAGTGTCATGCCCTCCTGAGTTCCAAGTTCCTCTTGCTATATGATCTACAGATTGATGGGACAACAATTCTCCTGCTGACATCCTTGGTCATTTTCATCTATTCCAACTTGTTCAAACTGATTGTCTTCTTCCTCTGTTCTTTATTTCAAAATCTTAGTTGACAGAAGGGCTTATGCCTGAAATGTTGACCCTCCTGCTCCTCGGATGCTGTCTGACCTGCTGTGGTTTTCCAGCGCCACACTTTTCGACTCGGACTCTCCAGCATCTGCAGTCCTCACTTTCTCCCAATTTCTAAATCTTTGACTTCCAACAGCACCTAATACTGATTGGTGGATTTATTTTCCACATTTCCAACAACAGTTTAGCTTCTGGTCATTTGGAAAGACACGTAAAAATTGAGGACTGGAGATGTTGGAGATCAGAGTCAAGAAGTGTGGCACTGGATAAACAGCCAGTCAGGCAGCATCAAGGAGCAAGAAAATCAACATTTCGAGCATAAAATCTTCTCGTGGAGAATATTCCTGATGAAGAGCCTATGCTCGAAACATCCGATTCTCCTGCTCCTCGGATGCTGCCTAACCGGCTGTGCTTTTCCAGCTCCACATGTTTTGATTCTGATTTTGAAAGACATGTCCAATTTAATATCAATTTGTGTCCAATTTTGGATAATTTTATGCTGTGGGTTTGGATCAACTAGGAAAAACATAAAGTATTAACATTATTCAGATGCTAGCATTTAAGATAAGATAGCACAATAGTCTGGGCTGTATTACAACTGATACCAGAGGGGAAAAGGCTGTGTTATTGTAATAATTTGCATTGTTCACTTCCCGTCTGATATTACTTTGTGTGAAGTCTGGCTGCTGCTCAGTCCATGCTACTTACTATCATGCATGCAATGGACTGCACTGTAATAATGGAAACAGCCCTACCGCTTGCACTCCACCTTTTAAGCTTTAAACTATACACATTGAAAATATAGTTCTTAGTAAGGCAGCAACAAAATTGCAAGCTTGTTTACTGTATGTTTTACAAGTAAGTTAACGCATTGGGAAATTCAATGTGCATTATCAGCAGAATGTGTACAAATCTGATGTTATTATCCAGTTACGTCAGCATTTACCTAATCTCAAGGAGTGAAGCTGAGGTGGCTGTTACTAACAGAGCCCATTAATCTTTGTTACTGATTCTCTCACAGAGTTTGATGCCATTGTCGACAAGATGATAAAAATATATAGCAGATGAGCAGGCAGAGGACATTCATGGTCATTCTGACTGAAATCGAAATGCCTTGGAGGTTAATCATTACGAGAGACTTTTAGTAGAGGGCAATTTTACAATTGGAAATTCAGAGTAGGAATCCTTTAGATCTTATTTGATATTTAAAATTATGTGCTATCTATTGTGTATCGCTCAGGTAAAGTTTCCCAGAGAAATGATACATTAAGCGAACCAGCAAAAGACAACGGCTTCACAACTCGGCCCATTTCTGGGTTTTCTATTTCAGACTTTGCAAGATGATAAATAGTGCTTTCTTAGCCACCTTAGGTTAGCCCTTAGATTCTTACAGAAGCTAGGCAATGATGAATGGAATAATGCCAGAACCTATGTAAAGGTATCTACTGCTGATAAAAAAGAATGAGCAGTGACAATTGGGGACCCAGGTGACTCAGAAAAAAAAGCTACACTTTGCCCCCCAGAGGGAGGCTGTGATGGGATGGAATTGCCATTAGGGGAAAGATTAAGTGCCCTTGGTTCCTGTGTTGGCTAATTATACACTCAAACCCCGTCAGGATATCACAAAAGTCGAATGTTTTCATTCTGCAATGAGAACTTTGATTGCTTATTGGTTATCTCTACAGACATCTAAAAGTGGCATGGAAGAATCCCACTGGCAACAATGCATCTGTCAGGAGCAGAAAGTAAGAGTTGTGTATTTAGTTTTCATTACAGGAGTACATGTAGCTGAAAAATGCATACCTGTCATGTCTCGAAGTTCTCGCAAGGGACCTCAGTATTAGAGCCACAATTCCCCCACCCTTCAAACAATTGGAAGAAAACAGGAGTTTTCTTCTTAAAACTGCTTTGACAGTCATACATAACAATTTGTGACTTGTCAGCCTGATGCACTCTGCTATTATTAAGTGGTACAGTCATGGGCAGGATGGATGAAGGTCGTTTACATTTGGTGCTTTGCTGAAATGTGCAGTACATGAATGCTGGAAGTATGGAATTCACATATAGCTTATATTATTTCCCCTAGGTCTCAACTGACAATGGAATATAATTGTATAAAGAAATAATTCTCACAAAACTGAACAAATCCATATATTATTAAGAGCATAGATTATTACATTACTGAAGCAAGTTTCACTCTGCCAACTATTTTTTTGCTAAACAGATAGAAACTAAAAAAGATTCTTTATTATTTACTATTTCAAAAAGTATTGTATTATTAAGATACATAATCACATTGGCAATTTTCCCCCTTTTTCGTACAAATGGAAAAGAAAACAAAGCTGCTTTGCTAAAGTTTGCATATCTGACATATAAAAGAAAAAAATCCAAATAATTTGCAAGAACCTTTAAACATTCCTATGATATGGATCAATGCTAATTGTCATTTCCAGTGTAATTAATGATCAAATATACAAAATCTTCAGAAAATACTATTCATTAAATTTATGAAAATAATTATCAAATTCCAGTAGAGAGATTAACATCCCAACATCATTAGAAAACCAAATTTAGAGCAGTAATGTCTTTTGGACTCAACTGTACAGAATGGCAACACAACCTTTTATAGCACAGTTGATCATTGTAATAAGCCAATAGTGTCCTCTTTCAATTCAATGGGAGCCAATTCCAATTAATTGAAGAAGCAATCTGGGAACTTCTCTTGAGGATCCATTGTTCTCTCCATTGCTGGTTTGAATGGGCTGGCATTTCAGCTGAGCACCATTCTGAAAATGCCAACATAACATTTTTGGAGTTACAATGCCTTATTAAGAAAAAAAAAGTTCAAAAATTCTCTCTTCATCTACTGAACAACTTTTTATAAAAACATGAAGTCAAAATGTCTGAATAATAACAGCTAGCACATCAGATGTTATATAATGGACAGATGCTGCACTCCATCAGTTTACAATTCAAACAGAAAAATTGAAGATTGCCACCTGAGGGGCTCGCTCTGTGAGTATTATTTCAGAATCTCGCGATGACGATCTATCCAATGACTGGATGACTAACGTTAGTCAGGAGTTAGAGAACCTGATGTATTGAAATAGGTGTTATAAAAAGAAAAGTCATCCAACTTGTCTCATTCTTCCATGAAAGTTAGACCAAGTCTGCAACAGAGAGCTTTTAATTGTATGGGCTATTGTGATCACATATCAAGTATTTGGACCATACCATTGCCGTGTTTAGATTATTTCCTATATAATTTAATCATTCACTTCTCAGAAAATATATTCAAACAATTAGATATAACCTGTGTCTCTTTTCTCAAAAGATGGATGTTAAGTAAATGTTATTCAACAGAATTTAACAATTAGACTCGACTAGTAGAATCACAAAAGATTCCCCTGATCATTGCAGTATTATTTTATATGTGTCCATTAAACATTACATCTGTATTCTTTCATTGGAAGGTGATGTTTAATTAATCTTTGTTTGGGATGCCGCTGCTGATCTGTCATTTAATAATTTAAAATAAATTACAATAGTTTAAAATGGATTATGTTGCATGGATAACAATTAGCTGCTTCAGTATTTCCACAATAGGAAATGTCACACTTTACATTGATTGGCATAATTGGCACTAGTGTTGCCACTTGTTAGTTACTTCAAATAACGTAAAATTGACTAGAAACACTTAGATTTAATATTTTTGTCAATATACTTTCCTGTTAATCAATAGAAGTAGCATCTAATCGGATTAACTAATAAGAAATCTGAATTTGTTGTGAATTTTTCAAGTGGCAAAATACTATAAACCATCTCAGCACTTTTTTTTAATAATTGTTTTATTGAGATGCAGAAACTAATTAATAGGATTGTAATGAGTAACAGAATTGGAAAAATACAGCAAATATAAAATTAATAATTGAAAAACATGCTTAAAATTATTGTTCAACTGGACCAAAACGACTGTGGTTCAATCAGCCTTATTACAGAATCTGTTTAGCATGAAGAAGCTACTGAATTTCATTTGTGAAAAAAAATGGCTTATTATTGGTCTTCCTTTCTTAACTGTACATTCTTCCACCATCTGAGATGTTTTCTTGTACCACTTGAAAAAGCTAGGAAGCTCATAAGCCCCTGGTATTACCACATTTGTGTTAACTAAAAGCAAGTTAATGAAAATATGAACATTTTTATTGCACTTTGTGGGGCAAGTGCCTAGTTCAGCGTAGCCACTTCACACCACTCTCCTCACTTCCTGCGACTCTCCTGTCAATTCCATCCAGTGGTTATGGTTTAATTCAGGCTCTTAACATAGGAACAGTGCTGGACAGTATATTGTGTTGGTTTGACATAGCTCATGGGCAAACCAATATATTATTCCATTGTGTCACTCCAAGTTACTGGGCCAGTGCTGAAATATCAGTGCTAGTTTAAACATATATCTAATTCAGGGGCAAATTCAGTTCATTAAAATCCCCAACATTGTGTCAGCATATTTATGAAGGAATTGAATTTTGTTGATGCTGAAACCTTCTGACCAATGTTGACAGTCTATCAAAGTGAAAGGAAACAGTGCTGACATCATTAAAACCAAATAGTGCCACTTTAGGATATTTCAGCCACTATCTAATTTTGCCATTCGACAGGAGAATTCAGAACTTGCAGAGTTTGTCAGAACATATAGCAATTCACACTGCCTTATTATTACATGGGCATTTGTTTGTATTCTTTATTAAATGTGGCATATAGAAGAAAAACAGAAATATGTCATGCTGATGAATAAATGACATATTTGATGATACATCACACAAAAGTGTCGATAGAAATCGTCAATGAATAGCATAAGATTTAAATTAATTATCCACCAAAGGATCTACTGCAAGAAGTATTACAATATTAGTAATCTTGTAGGTCCAGTGTTTTGATGCAAATACCAGGAATGTAAAACACAACAACTTTGAACAGCATAGCTGTAGCAAGGTTGAGAGCCCAGAATATGCCGATGTGTCTTGGAATACTTAGAGTTTGTACTTAGCATCATCTATTCAGCTTGCAATGGTCAAATGCAATGGGGTTCCAATGATTGGGTTCAACAATGTTTGAATTTTTATAAAGAAGAGGCACGAGGGTAAAGAGAGTACATCTAAACCAAGAACCAATAGAAATCAATTCTTCTGTCTTATCAACATATTTCTGACATCAGTGTCAGACAGACTACCTCACTCTGAGATAGGTCTCCCAGGACAGGGTGCAGGGTAGGGTAAGGGAGAGGGCGTGTAGTGTGCTCGTAACACAAGTGGAGTCAGAGCAGCTATTGTTAATGGACACAGGAGCCACTTAAAGACCATGAGCAGGGTGAGCCCTATATCTATCCTGATTATTGATAACATACTTTTTAAAGAGGTCCTTCAACATGATTGAGGATCATAATTAACAGATCAAGGCTCAGAATGCATGCAGGACTCTTAAAATAATAGCCTGTAAGTTGGACAAATGCCTGTGTGCATTGCTGGCAGGTTTCATAAAACAGATAGAAGGACCAGATACGTGTTTAGTTACCCACAGTTTACTAATCAATGCAAATAAAGCCTTAAAAGTATTGCAGTCATGGATATGAGTGAATGGCCACCAGTCAGTTATCCAAAAGACAAAATAAACCCTGTGGAATAAAAGGGCTGAAATTCAATATATTTTTTCCCTTAACTGCTACCAAAGAGTTTCCTTATGTGATCATCCCAAACCTGCCTCATTAATTACCTTACCATACCCTATAGCACCCCTCTTGACTCACGCTAGCTTGATTGACCACTTGCTGTAATTGGAAGAATTTGCTATTGCTGGGATATCCCAGAATAGACCACCATCCCTACTGGTGGTGCCATCTTGGAAATATGGCCATGTTCATATCAAGTGTTGGCAGTCCATAGTACCCTTTACCATGAAAGTAGTGGCACAGCAGCCGTAATTCAGCATTTCTCACAGCACAGTGGCAACCAGTGCCTCGTCCATACCATACCAATCATTGTTTAAACACTAGGCCACCGATATACCCTGTTCATAGCCACATTCTCTCTTATAATCAATTGTAAGTTCCTGTTAGTCTGTTCCTAGTACCCAAAAGGGATCAAAATCTCATCATTATTCACTATGGGGCATCACAGACAAGAAAGCCTTCAAATGATGAATAGCATTAATATTTATTTTCAGAAACTAAGGTCAAACAAAAATCAAACAAATGAACTGCTGACATGTTGAGCGACAAGTATTTTACAGTCAACCAGCTCTCGTCTACTGGAACTGGGTGTCAATGAAGTCCTATCTGGCTTATACCATGCAATACAGTCAAGCTCTATCATGCACAAGGTGATATTCCTCCTGCTTAATGTCCTCATCTTCCAGCTCAGAGGGCTGATCCTGCTTTCCCAGTTCCTCAGGATTCAACATGTTCCCTCATTGTCTGTTCCAGTTGTTTAAAGCTCAGCATGTAAGAATTAGGTGGCAACACAGACTGTCCAGAGAATACTGTAGGGTCCCACCAGAATTGTCCAAGCAGCAGAACCTCATCTATAGCAGCCATATTGTCTGATCCACTGTGATCATGGACGAAGAATTGGCTGCATTGTATCTACCCTCTGCCTCAGTCAGGGGTTTCATTGTGGAGTCACCAGCCATTGTGGTATTGCGTAGCTCTGTACCTCACTAACCAGCCTTGAAAAGCATCTGGACCCTTAAACACAGCAAGAACATGATAGTCTCAAGGATTTTGGAATGTAGAAGTCATGACAGTTCCCAGTGTAGTGGCCGTAAATCTGTAGGAAGTGGTCCTCATAATCGCAGATCACCTACACATTAATGGGATGGAATCCTTTTCTCTTGATGAACGCCACTGTGTTCTGATATGGTCCTCTCAGACTGATGTGTATACAGTCAAAGGCACTCAGTGACTGGGTAGCTAGTTAAGTTGCTGGACCTGCAGCACTGACCTCATCATGGGGAAGGAGATGAAGTGGTGCAATCTGGTACAAATGGCATCAGTCACAGCTTGAAACATTTGTGGGTGGATGATTGAGAGATACCACACAGGTCCCCAGTGGCTCCATGGAAGAAAATGGTTGCAGAAGTGTCCAATGCAGTTTTCATTTTGATGGCCATGAGGATAGGAGGCCACCCTGTCCTTCAGGTCAGAGGCCTTACTCCAGCAGATGGCACATTTCAGCTAAAACCTCCAGACCATCCTAAGCCTGTGCCAACATTATGTCTTGCTCATCTGAAAGAAAAGGCACCTACACAGAAGACTCTGGCCCTCTTCTGCCCGTGATGCATTGTGAATTGCCTTTTGGCTGAGACCTCCTCGTGCAGTTTCTGTTGCAGGTTGCTGCTGCATATCCATTCCTCTTTCAACTCTGCATCCCATTGTTGGGATGATGACACTTGCTATGGCTGGATCCATCAGTCATGCTTGCAATGAACTTGTGTCAGGCGCACAAGACACAGAAGAGGTTCGAAGCAATGTGAACAGTCAACAATCATATCTCTTGCAAATGACAGCATAACCTCTACAGAGTAAGAGATAGAGTATTCTGACAAGAAAGGTCACGTTAACTCATCTTGGCATTTAGACATAGCATCTTATTTCAATGTGTACTCCAGTGATCATGCAATAGAGAGATAGTAGCAGAGTGTCAGTGCAGCATTAACACTAATGCCATTCTCCTCCAGCCCCAAATCACCATCAAAGGGATCAATGCGTACAGGACATGATACTCACAGTTCAGATGGAGAGGGAATAAAGGCCCAATGCCCTTTGCACCTTAGGATAATCTTATTGAATGATAGAGCAGGCTTTAAGGGCCATGTGGCCTACTTTTTTTGCCCATTTGTATGTTCATATATTTGTACTTAGTATTCCATGGACAGCTCACCTTGACCAAGCCTCCACATGTTCCCACCTATCACAATGATCTCAGACTATAACTGCTCATATAGCTCCCTGCCTACCGCACTATGGTTTGATTATGTCCACTATTATGTTGCACACTCCCCCCTTTGAGGTGATGGTAGTTGTAGCTGTCTATCAACCCACCCCATAGCATCCCATGGCCTACAATGTACTACGAGCTTCTTTTCTTTAGATATTGAGTCTTCCCCCTTCACTAACGTCTATATCCTAGACTGCTTCTGACAATCCCCAGCACCAATCTCCTCCACCTCCCTTCCCATACAAAGCCTCTGATACCCCCACCACTAATGCTTATTCCACCAATGCACAGGCCTCAGTATGGCTCACACCCTAGAATGTGCTGAGACAGAGTCCCTGACTGTGACTACTGCATATGGACTATTGACCATAGCCCCAAGCACCTGGCTGTGTGCCGGCACTGCCTGGGACTGACTGCACTGGGACAGTCTGATTGCAAGTAGCTCTGCTTGACTCCAATAAGAACCACACTGCTTCCATTGTATTTCACTAATTTGTGGGACATGAGCATCACTAGTTGGTCAGCATCTATTGCCCATCTCTAGTCGCATTTGAGAAGATGATGGTGAGCTGTCTTCTTGAATCGCTGCAATCTATGTGCTGTAGATTGACTGACAACGCCCTTAGGTAGGGAATTCCAGGATTTTAAACCAGCAATAGTGAAAGAACAGCAGTATATTTCCAAGTCAGGTGGTGCATGGTTTGGAGGGGAACTTGCCGACGGTGGTGTTCCCATGTATCTGCTGCACTTATACTTCCAGATGCAAATGGTTGTGGGTTTGGAAGGTGCTATCTAAAGAGCTTTAGTGAATATCTGCAGTGCTACTTGTAGATAGCACACGCTCCTGCTACTGGCAATTTCAGACATGGCAATTTGGTTGAGGCACATGCACTGTATTAGCCATGATGTAGGTGGTGCATACTGTAGCTGTGATGCTGATAATGCACTGTGCCAAACAGCAACGTGTCCATCCTCTTGCCTTCAGATTGCTGAGAAGCATGACAAACTGCTTGGCTTTGTGATTGTGATAAACTGCAAAGCAAAAGAAAAGTACTGTGAGACTTTAAGATGTGGCTGAAGGGGCAACTCTCTGAAAGTCAAGATGAAGCAAAGGTGCTGAGGACATGTTGTTGATGCAATGAGAATCTGCACCAAAGGAGAGAGCAGACAGCCTTTTGGTGCTCCTTTATCCAATTGGTGAGGTTGTGCCTCTCCCTATGTGCAAAGTGTTCTTGCCGCATCATTACAATAATGTCCAGTGAATCTTGAAGTGCAGAATTGCAGAAACGTACTGTAATTGCATCATGATGGTGCAATACAGCTGGCAAATGCCAGCATCCATAGCTGTTAAGTGCATACAGCTGCAGCCTAGAGGCATGCCCTAGAGGGTGCCATGTGTTTAAGATGGCACCCTGAAGGACCAACGAGCAAGCTGGAGTCTCAAGGTACCCATTCTGACTTTCATGTCAGGAATACCCGGCTTCTAATTTCTTCTGTCGCACAGTAAACTATGAAGCTGTATGTTACTGAGGGAGATTCAGTGTTAACAAAAGTGACAATGGGCCACAATACCCATGCACAGGCATTCACTGTTCCATAATGAGCATCTCGTCTGATGTCTGGACCCCAGGTTAGAAAATGCAACTTGTTGCTCCTGATGTTGAGAAAGGCCTTGATAGTTTTCTGACAGAATTGTCCCAGGTTTCTCACCATAACCCATGTCACAACCTTAGAAGATTCCATCCAAAGTCTTATCTCTCTCATCACTGTGGGGATCTTAATCAAATTCATAGATTTCAGGTGTTCACAGTAAAAATCAATATAGTGTCAAACAGGCATTTTCACTCAGAAAACACAAAATATCTCATATAATCAAAATACACTGAAGCAGCAAAATGATACTCACAAAAGAAAATCTTACGAAAATGGAGTATAAGTTGTTTTGATAGCCACATATCAAAATACTGGTAAGCCTTTTGTGACAAGGTACATTGTAGATGCTAGATAATAAAAAATAGCATGGAAGTTTTGGAATCTCCCATTCCAAACATTAGCCTCCTCTAAATCCAAGATAACCCACAATTTTCATGAATTGAATTGTTTGTTTTAATAGCTTGCTTAATAGGGAAATGTATTTTTTTTGTGCAGCCTGAATGGTGTAACGACCTGAGTTGTATAAGTTGCAAGATTTAGTCTTTTGGTCAATCACCCTTTTCACATGTCCATCTGTATTATAGCACAGTGTTATTGGAATCAATAAGCAATTCCAACAGTCATCTGTGGAAGAGGCAAAAAAAAGTTGAAATTTCTGCTGTCATCACGTATCACACACTGGCAATGACATACTGAAACACATGACTTCAAAAATCACAGGAAAGTGGCAGTTAAACCTGAAGACTAAGATGTCAGCTGAAAAGGTCAATGAAGGTAAGTAGACAAGAGCAGCAATTACCATGTTTGCTTCGCCTTTTTTTTTACATTTTTGGTCCACATGTATAAGTGGCACCAGTCACAAGTAGCTGAAATGTCACTTATATTTCTTCAACACTGAAAAGATCAACTCCAATGGAACCATTATCCTTCAGAGGGATCTGAGTAAATTGCCTTGCAAAAAGATGAGCAATCTAAAAACTGCATTCCTTCATCTTTAGAAGACTGGGATGATTGTTCATTATATAAAAAAACAGAAGTCAAAATTATTTTGGTCATGACACAGCTGACTCAGAAAATAGTAAATATCTGTTTAAAGGATACTAACACTGAAGGCATTATATTATAAAGAAATTGTTCTGTCATCGGATGGCTGTGTCATGCCTTGAGTTTTTATCTTTAGTGGCAGAACATAGACAATGAAGTCTGTCAGTAATTACAAGGCTGTAGCCTTATGGAGTTTAGCTCATGACATCTGTCATTTGAATCCCAAGATTAGATCAGTATTTTAAAAACCCACCAACATGTCTACAATTTTGTTTGGATATTCAGATTCCCTGTTCCAGCAGCAGTTTCTCAGTTGCTTGGAACACAGATTCGAAAATTGTGAGCAGTATATCCACACTTACTATCAACGTGCAGAAGTCTCAGAAGATTTATCTCATATTGTTCTTAAATAGTGGGTTTAATTCAGACATGGCCGACTCACCATGGATATATATATATATATATATATATAAAACCGGCATTGTTTATGAAGTGAATGTTACTTTTAATAGTTTACCAAGAAATATTTTCAAGTTGATCATGAGGACACTCTATACGTAATATGCAGATTATAAAGTATAATCATTTTACACCATTGATATACCTGTAGTGAAAGTAAACTATTTTTAGAAGTAAAATATTATACCAGCATTTGATCTCAGAAATTTGTTGCCCATCAACAATTTTCTATATTTGAAAAAGGGTAAATGCTCTGTAACATTTTCCACATAGTATTAAGGGTTTGGAATTTTAAAAAAAAATTCAATTTACAAAACTTGAATTTATCTGTTATATTGGGAATAAATCTCCCATAGTCTTAGTACAAAAATCTGCTCATTATTTGATTCATACTTCAGGAAAAAAAAATCATATGAAAACATTTATTTTAAACCTTGCCATTCTATTTGTAAACACATAGCCACCACTTGAAGTTTTCTTTACATTTTGAGCATTTAAGAGTTACACTCAGTAATTTAACAGCTTAAAGTATATAAATCCAGTGATATTACCAACCCCCCGTTATACTGTCTCATTCAGATTACTGTCATCTTAGATAATCCTGGTTATGATCAACTATAAAATTGTGTACTTAAGCTATCAGTGAATAAAATACAGCCTTTTGCATCATATATCTGCAAATAAATATTCTTCATGGTTTAAAATATGTACACTAACCTCTGATAAGAAAGAAAAGATGGCTGTTGGAGCATCTGTAGGAGCTAGATTTATTTTGACTTAGCAATTAGAAGGGGGAAAGACGCAAGACACTGCTTGGCAGATCTTTGGACCATGGAGCTAATATTGTAAATTATAAATTACAGTCAATGTAGGCCAACAAAAGAAGACATCTTTAAATCTCAGTCAAATGTAATTACTTAAGTAGGCTGAATGTTCCCTTTTCTGTCAGCACCTACTGACAGATGACCTTCCCAGCAGTGTCTTATCATTTGGATCATGAGCAGCACTGCTTCCACCATGAATATCTCTATATATTTGTGACACTAAGCTTTTAAATACAGATATTGACAAATCAGAACATCACTTTTAGAGCTAGTCTCCCAATCACTCACAATAAAGTAGCTATCACTCGTAGTGTTGTAGAGCAAGCACATCACTGAAAAATGAGTTCTCAGCGAGTGCTAATTTGACACAGCTCGCTTGCCTTCCCATAATTGCTCTGTCATTGTCAGTTGGCAGTTCTGGCTCATTCCTAGAAGCTGTGCAATACAATTGGACACAATTACTCCCATTTACCACCACCATTATGCCACTGATGTTGCCCAGTCCGCATATTGACACGGCTCATTAAACCTGGATGCAGGCCATTAATGAACATTGTTAGCATTTCTCTTAAACTTTTTTGCCTCTAATAAACAGTCAGTGTTCCATGAAGGAGCACTGCCATCCCTGTGATATGATATTTATTATCTTGTGGGGGAAGGGCACTCCACAAATGGAAACTATCCTGAGGCTTAGAGAGATGTATAGATAGATCTTCAGACACTGAAGCTTATCGCTGGAACCATTTTCATAAGTTGCAGGCCACCGTTAACTGCTGCCTTTTTTAAAAACTAGGCTAGTTGTTGGAGGATAAACACCATGGCCTCGCAGTGGCCCTGTCACAGCAAGTGTTCCAAGGTTGCTTTCTCTTCAGATGGGTACTTTGCCCATCTCCAACCCCCAGGTGGCGCTCCATGACACCAAAGATACAATTTTGCCCTGGGAGATCAATCCATCATGTCCAGCTGACTTCAGACTGCTTTTTTTTCATTCAGAGATAATTATCTGCTGATCATGGAATTCAGCTGCTGTCATCCATGTAGCCAGCACACTCGCTGTGTCACACAGGTGGTAACGATGGCACACACTTGCACTGTCTTGGCAGTGATAAGAGCTTGACTGTATGTGTCAACACTCATCAAGAAAATAAATTAAAAGATTCTTTGTGTGCAAAAAAATAAGGAGCTGTTTTCTTTGCACACAGATTTGGTTGAGACGGACGAGATCAAGTCAGGTAAGGGATCCATACAAATTAGTCTGACATGACGGCCATGCTAACACATCAGTATAAGGGAAGTTTATATATATAAAAACGTTTTCTATTTCATTTTGCTCCCAAGTATACATTTTATTGTTGCGAATAAGCTCTACTCCATTGGTTAAAATTGCATTCATACTCTAGCTTTTGCAACTGGAAAATTCACAGTGAAAAGTGGGTATAATTATTATTATCAAATATTAATAGAGTGCTTATTCAAAACAAAAGAACCAAATTAAACTGAATGATTAGCCTCTCATTTCCTTGTTATAGTTGGCATTGGCAATTCCTGTTGATTCCAAATGAGTATTAATTTTACATTGAAAGCATATTGGCTTCTTCTCAAATTAATGGTTGCATTGGGATATTTCAAAAATAAATAACATTACAATTAGATATCAAAGCTGCATAAAATATATTGTCATTGTTAATTTAATTCCATCTGCTTTAAATACATTTACATTTGAAATTCTTCAGCAGCAATCAGCATTGCTCCCACTGTTTAGCAATCAGACAGATATGGCACTGCAGGAAGGGGAGCTGCCTGACGTTGAAATCTACTCAGGACTTTCTTCAATCACCTTTCAAAATAATTATAGTTACATTGTCTTTCAAATGAAAATAATTATGCTGGAAAATTCAAGTTTTATCCCCCACCTCTATCTGGGAATTTGACGTTTCTGAAATGATCAACAAGGACCATCATGTATATGCTGTCATTTTCAAGTGCAAACTGGCCCTCTGGAAACTCATTATAAATTAGATGAACTCCCTTAAACTTCATAAAAAAGGCAAATGCTAGATTAGCAGCCTGCAGCAATGTGATGTTCATCTGCTGGAGTCAACAGCTTCACATTTAACTTTAAAAAGCAGCGGTGCTGTCCTTTAAGGCTTGTGAATCCTGCTGCTGTGAAACAGGCCTTCCATTCATAATAGCATTAACAAAGAGAAGACATTCTGCTTATGTTATATTTCGACTTGACAATGAGCAAAGCTACCTGATGATCATGCCAAACAAAAAACTCTTTATTGTGTAAAATTTCTGAAGGCTCCCTTGTGCTACTTTGAATCCATTATCCAGGTATTAAGAGATCAAAATTATATATTTTTACAGATGTACATGTATTTGAGATTAAATGGACATCAGCAGAGCAAAGGTTTTGTTTTCTGTTGACAGTATGTAATATACTTACCATGCGTGTATTTTTCATAGCACCAAATGAAATTAATTTTTCTTTTGTAGAAAATTTAAAGATTAGCAGTCTGATTGGAAAATTGAACTGAAATTAATGATTTGGTGCTGTGCCACTGTTGCCCATAGAGAACCGTACTTTTTTTAAAAATCCCCACAAAGCCAATGAAAAGTAAACAGGGAGACAGTTCATTCTGTAAAAAAAACCTTTCACTATAAAAAGCAAAAATTGTATATTTCAAACATTAAATAAAAGGTGAAAATTATTTCAAATAAAGTGGCAAAGCTTCAATTTAATTGTGATATGAAGAAACTATGTCTCAGTTACAAACATTCACATTACTTCTTCCAAAAATTTGGCACCACATGCAATCTCACAGTCTTCCTAACTCAGCTTCAACTATGTAACATCTCTTATTCTCAAGTTAGTTACTTCTGACCTTGAGTTGCATTGACTACTGTCTATATTCCAACAGAATCTGAATCTGGTTCACACTGACAAGGTGCTAAGCCTCTCTCACCCGATGGCAGAGAATCCCCAGATAGTCCCTCCTCTAACTCCTTTAAATATTCTAGTTGATTCTGAAAAAAACAAACAGCAGCAGTGAGTTTTGTTCAGCCCACAAGCCCTGTTTTTTCTGTCTTTTGTCCTCTGTCATTTTCAAGTCTATAAAACACACAGTAGCATTTTCTGCCCTATTCTCAGAGATCTGCTTCAACACCAGGATTGGATTTGTTTTGTTCTGTTTTGAACTATCAGTTCTGATTTGAACTGGTTTCTACAAAGACAGGATGAAATCCAACGCCACTGCAATTCGCTTTCTATTTGTCCTTTGCTTCTTAGCTTTATGACCCCATGGTAACCTCAGGTCACATGGTACTTCTTGGAACGAAGATCCACTTTCAGAACACTCCCCAGTTTCACTTCTGTGGTCAAGAGGACATCACACAGTAAGTAGTGCAGACTTATACCAAAGCACAAGTCATGATAATAACTAGCAACTGTACTACACGTTTTTGAACAGCATAACTTTTCTTAATATTTCAAAAATACACTTTATTCATAAAAATATCTTTATGTGCATATATAAAGCACTAAAGCAGTTTGGTTTTGTACAGTAGCATATGAAGAAACAAACAAGCATTGTGGTTTGACTCTATCAAGCAAACAAACCAAAGACATTTCTTACATGTACAAGATTATATTTGCATATTTTTGAGGCATCAGGAGGGTCTGATAACTAACGGGCCTCCATTTAACTTCGACAGAAAGAACTTAGATGATAGTCTTTCCCCACTGGATCTTGACACCCCCCCCCCCCCCCGGGCTTTTGTATGTGCCTCAGAACGTAGTCCTGGATCTTGGGGTGAGCCAGTCAATCCCTTTTTCTGGAAGACCAACAAGTTTTGGTCAAACAAAAAAAAACTTTTACAGAGGTGATGGTCCTCCAGGCATAGCTGGTGTTCGTCTCTGTGTGCATCCTGGGGAATAGCCCATGGATCACAAAGTCTTCGTCATGGAGCTGGTCAGGTCAAACCTTGACAAAAAAAACTGTATCCTTCTCCAGACTTCCATTGCAAAGACACATTTCAGCAGAAGATGTGTGACAGTCTCTACACCCGCATTGAGGGCAGTGTGCAGTGACGCAGAGAGTCTGATTATACACGAACGATCTCACAGGTAGTGCCCTTCACGCCACCAGCCAAGTGATGTCTTGGACCTCTGGTCAAAGGTGTTTTTCTTTGCAAATTTATCTACAAAGGACAGGTGTTATGGAACGGTCCAAAGACTTGCCGTGTTCCAGGGCAGTGAGGCCAGATCCATCCTTTGCAACACCAGGGATAGGTAGAACGTCAGTGCAAAGTGACACTTGATGCTTGCGTACTTAGGGTCTACACACAGCTGGATGCAGCCACACACAAAGTTGGCCATCAGGCTTGGGTACGTTCATCCCCCACTTATCCAGACGTTTGTACATGGTGTCCAGGCGGACATGGTCCATCTTAGACATCCAGATGAAGCGGGAGATGGCTCAATGACTGGAATGGCCAGATCTGGGCCATGTACAACATCAGAGGCAGTGTCTTACACCTGACGGCCAGGTTTTTACCCATAATGGAGAAGAAGCAGTTCTTCCAAAAGCCCAGTTTCAACCTTAGCTTGGAGATACGCCCCTCCCAAGTTTTTGCACACACCCCAACCCCTCTGAACCATATTCCCACCACCTTCAGGTAGTCTGTCCTGATGGTGAAGAGGATAACGGATTGGTCAGCCCAGTTCCAAAAGAATATGGCCTCGCTCTTGCCTAGATGTAGCTTGGCTCCCGCGGCCCCTTTGAACTGGTCACAGATGCTCATGAGTCTGCGTGCCGACAGCAGATCCTAGCAGAAAACAGTGACATCATCCATGTACAAAGAGACTTTGACTTTCAGGTCTCCTCTGCCTGAAATGGTGTCCCCTCTCTGACTAGCACCCTTCCTGATGGACTCAGCGAAAGGCTCTATACAACACACAAGCAAGGCAGGAGAGGGTGGGCAGCCCTGTCTGATACAGCACAGCATTAAAAATCAATGTGCACTGAGAGGGTATGGCTCAGGTCACTACCTCTGCTTCATGTTGAATATAAAGCCTGTATCAAATGCACTTTTCAGTTATGGTAACTGCCATTATTTTCCACTGCGAGAACATGCATCAATGTAAAACAGGAGCAAGTGAGGCCTGCAGTTGCTGGAGATCAGAGTCGAAAAGTGTGGCGCTGGAAAAGCACAGCAGGTCAGGCAGCATCTGAGGAGCAGGAGAGTTGACGTTTCAAGCATAAGTCCTTCATCAGGAATATTCCTGAATCGTCGATTCTCCTGCTCCT
Organism: Chiloscyllium plagiosum; assembly: GCF_004010195.1. Lineage (NCBI taxonomy): Eukaryota > Metazoa > Chordata > Chondrichthyes > Orectolobiformes > Hemiscylliidae > Chiloscyllium > Chiloscyllium plagiosum. The sequence goes on along the minus strand of NC_057728.1, from coordinate 35,777,706 downwards.
CGGATGCTGCTTGACCTGCTGTGCTTTTCCAGCATCACACTTTTCAACGTAGACGTAAGACAATCAGACTTGCTTGGCATTTTGACAAATACTGCCTCTGAGTTGTTAACAATTTATTAATTCCATTCAGTGCATTATGTTATTTTGTGTTGATGACACAAAGAAAAGTGATATTCTTGATTGAATCGACCTCTATGAAGGAACACAAATGCAAAATGTATCAATCAATACACACATATAAACACATTAAAGTCGTCATTCACATGATTTGATAGAATTTAAAATGTAAAACGTACACATCTGAATATCAGTCAAAGCAGTCACATGTTGCAATAAAAAGTAATTTATGGAAATGAGTCAGCATTTTCATCATATTAGGGGGCTTAACATGTTAGAGTGTTAGAACTCTCCCTGAAAAAGAGTTTGCGATGTACATGGTACGAGGAGAAAGTGAGGACTGCAGATGCTGGAGACCAGAGTTGAAAAATGTGGTGCTAGAAAAACACAGCAGGCCAGGCAGCATCCGAGGAGCAGGCAAATTGACGTTTTGGGAATTCCTGAAGAAGGGCTTATGCCCGAAACGTCGATTCTCCTGCTCCTCGGATGCTGCCTGGCCTGCTGTGTTTTTCCAGCACCACATTTTTGAACTCTACATGGTACTAGTCACTATTTATAAGTTTCATACATTAAATTATTTTGACAATATCAGTGCAGCCTGAATACCTACGCAGAAAAATATATCATTTTATTCTCATTAACATCCTGAATTGTACCACTTGAGATCAGTTGAATTTTTATTTTAACTGAATTAAACTAAATTTGTCAGAATTAAAACTTGATTTCTTATTATTGATCAACTTATTTGACTTTCAGACACTTACTCAACTTCTTTAATGGTGCTTAAAGTTTTTAAACTCATTGCATTCCCTAGTGGAAGCTACCATTTTATAAGGTGATGGTTGGTACCATAGTAGTCTTATCAATGATAAGTGTGGCACTGTATCATCAGGTGTGACTGAGTATCCAATATGTTAGTCTGGTTCACATTTGCTGCAGAGGAAGACAGTGGGCTGACAAGTTGCACAGTTTTTTGGACTCTGTTTTGTCTTGGACCTCTTTCTGGCTCTCTGTGCTTTCTGGTTTTGCTTGTCTTTTCCCAACGCCCTTCCAAACAGTCAGCCCCCAAAGGTCACAGTTACCAGCATCTGTCTCCCCATTGTCAATGCCACTATCGATCTCGCTTTCGGGTGTCCTTGTTGTCAATGTATGGCATTTAGGTAAATGTTATTCTGTGGCTAACTTACTGCACAGAAAAGTTGAGGCACATGGCTATCATCCATAGAAAGTAGCCAAGCCAATGCAATATTAATGGTTTAACAATGAATGCATGTTGATGGAATTAGCGTGCTCCAGGATATATGAATTGGTGAGCTTGTCCTGCCAAGAGTTGGTGGCAATACATCTAAGAGAGCAAAGGTAGAAGCTATTCAGTCTATTTTTCAGCCAAGCATTTGTTGTCCAGGTCTCGTCACTGTATACGAGTGTGCTGAGGAGGCAGCCTTTGCTTATTATTCTCAGCAAGGTTGCCCTTATGCTTTTAGTCGGTTTGGAACATAACAGCTGCTTACGGAGTCTAAATATGTGAAGCTATCAATAACCATCCAGGGTTACATTGCCAGTGAGGATAAATGGCAGGATAGGAACATCCTAGACCATGATATTTGTTTTCCAGATGCTAATGGTCAAATGAAACACTTTACAAATGTGAGAGTCTGTCCATTTGCTGTTGAAAATGTTTCTGAATATGGCATTTTCAGCCTACAGCAACACTGATGAAGACTTGATGTACCTTCACTTGGATAGTAGGTGAAAAAGCTGGACAGCTTTCGATAAGTCCTGCTATACAGGTAGACACAGTCTATAGATGGTGTGAAGGCATGTGATGGCAGCAGAGAGAAGAATGGGCTATAGTGTGTCAGTGCTAGAAACCAACCCTGTTTCAATGTACCACGGAATCACCAAAGGTTCCAAAGTTGTCCTATAGTAGGTCCATTATGTTGTCACTGAAAGAGGAGACCACCTTGAGCAATTTTAGTAGGAGTCAATTTTCTCCAGCAGCTTAAATAGACCCTCTATCACAGAATCACAGAATTGTTGGGACATAGAAGGAAGCCAAAGAACATTACATACCTGCACTGATTCTATTAGCTAGTGCCAATCTCCTGCCATTTTTCACTATCCCTGCACACCATTTCTATCCAAATAATTTCCCAATGCCCTCTTAAATGCTTCAGTTGAACCTGCATCCACCACATTTCCAGGCAATGCATTCCATGCCCTAATTTATCACTGTGTGGAAAAGCTTTTTACCTAATCACCCTTGCTACATTTCCACATCACTTTAAATCTATGTCTTCTCTTTCTTTGTTGTTTACGAGCCTGAATAGCTTCTCCCTACTTACTCAATCCAGCCCAGTCTGCCTCTCGGACCTCTCTGTAAGGAGAACAGTCCAACGTCTCCAATCCGTCATCTTAGCTGAAGTTTATCATTCCTGAAATAATTTTACTTACTTGGTCCAATGTTTTGTCAAGATTGATGAAGGCAATGCATAGTGGTGTCCATCATTCACAGCATTTCTCCTGCAGCTGCCGGACTGAAAAGACCATGTCAATTATAAATTGACCAGTTCTGAAACCACACTTTGAATTCGGGTTGGTGCATTCAGCCAACATTGGCAGTCTGACAAGGACAACATGGGCAAAGCCTTTTCCCATGATGCTCAGCAGAGAGATGCCCAAATAGTTATTGTAACCATTACATTTGTCCTTGCTTTTGTGTTGGGTCACTAAAGTTACACCATGTGTATCCAGGGACCTCATCGCTTCCCTCTAGCAGAGTCGCAGAAGTTCATGCAGATGCTGCAAGGGTCCAGTTTAGTTTGTTTGATGAGTTTAGATGGTACAGCATCCACACTTGAAGCTGTGACCCCATGGCAAGCAAGTCAGTAGATTTGCTAAGCTCCTGCACTTTAGGTATCAACTGATACCATTAGTCAATCATATTTCACTAAAGTATACGTCTCTACCACATTAAAATATTATGACAGCATTGTAAAACTACTCAACCATTTAGCTGAACAACCTTCAAAATAAATGTAAAAAAAGGAGTCAATTGCATATAAATAATAATAATTTATTGATTAAAACACAGATGTGATCAATGTGCACAGGGAAATATTTTAATTTAACTAATAGATAATTACATTGATGGGACATAATATAATAGATACTGGCATTCTAAGTTGCACAATGGGTGCTTTTAGAACAATGTCTCACATCCTGTTTTATGATATGGAAGGTGATGGAACCTTATCTGCAAGAATTCAGATCAATTGAATTTAAATGAGAAGCAGGTGCTGCCGTAGTGCATCCATGAAGAATTCTGAGAATGTTAAAATTAGTGCCATATTTGCCGGGAGACAGTTGGGTACATAAACTTTTCTTGATTCATGGGTCCATTCGGACTGCAGATTGCTCTGCTGTTCAGAGTTCAGCAATTTGAATAAATTATGCTGAAAATCACTTGGTGGTTCATTTTGTGTGAAATTATATTTTCACTGGAAAGGTTAATTTTGAAGGGAGCTTGAATGGCTAGAAATTGTGCAGCTGGGGAGTCTGCATGTTCAGAAGGCAGCAGTTATTAAAAGCAATTGCATTTCCTCTCTGATCTCTCCTGAGACCAGAATCAGAGGAGATGTTAAACCTTGCTTGACACCCCAGTTGGATAATTGTGGGTGTGGGAGCTAATCAGCAGAAGATGTCTTCTCAATTTAAATCTTGTCAGTTAGTCAAGATTAGGTTTTCCTGTATCTACCACCATTCAGTTTGTTGCATGCCAATGCTTAGTAAAGTTGTCTGCAAAAGTCTTGCGGTAGCTTAAGAGAGAGTTAATTAAAAAAAAATTAAACACTCGAGCTAGCTGAGCATATTGAATTCATAACTATCTGGTGTAGAATTCCAGTAGTATTTGACAGACTGAATTCATTTAAAAACTGGGGTGGGGATTTCCAGCAGTGTGATAGTAAATTGTTCCAAAATGTGCCACAAATTTTATAGTCAGTCTGGCTGGCAAAATGCCATGCTGTCGTGTTCCCTGATGGTAAATATTTGTAACAGATTTCAACCTTGCAAACAAGGGCTTCTTTCAGTAAAAGGTCATGTAATGTCGTGATGAAAAATCAAATTTAAAAAAAAGTATTGCTAAGTTCACTGCAGCAAAAAGTCTGACATACAGTTCCATAGAAATTGCTTACGATTCATCCAAAGACTTCTGTTTATATTTCTGAGGGATGGATTTTGCCACATCTCCTTGTGTATCTTTTTTCATTTTTTTTAGCTACAGATAAAATTGCAATGGCTTGTTAAGATGAAAAGATAAATCCATCATTTGTTTTAACATGCTCCACTCTGGGTCACAGTATAGTGCATGATCCTAAAAGCCACAACTTCAAAAAATCAACTAGCATTGCTTATACCAGCTTCAGTTCTGACCATTTTAATGTTGATCATAAACTAAAGTTTGTTTGAGCTGGGGCAGAATGGGCACTAAGAGAGCAAAATTAAAGCTGTGAGGTGGTGGAGCACAAATGAAGGGAAAACACTAATAAAAAAGCAAACAAATTCCATGATGGACTACTATTTTTCCATCAAGCAATTACTAATCTTACAATGAAAACAACATAGAAACTTATTTGAGACTCAAAGTTTCACAATGCACTTGGACATATTTATTTCAATGCGGTCACAAGATGGCTCTAGTGCTTTGGGTTTGCTTCAGTTGCACTATCCTTGTGCTTGGTGAGCCAGTTAATAAGATACAAGTGTTCAAGAAATGGCAGCCAATTTGCTATTTGACAAAGCTGTTGCAGAATAAATTGACAAATGTTCATATTCTTTGAATTTTGTGATTTTTTTCAATAAAGTCCAGCTGCCTTTTTTTTAACTTAATGCTAACTAGGCAACATTAGGTTAAACCCTAATGCCAAAAAAAAATTTATTACTCAAGTGGAGGTAGAAGGTGTAATTTTGTCAGTATAGTACTTTCACAAGAGCATCACAGTTGTTTGACTAAGTGGGTTTTCAGTAATAATGAAAAGGATCATACTGGCCGTGAAGTGGGATAAAAGAGGCACCTGAGAAATGAAGTCTCTGACATTAACTATTTGCATATCACAGGTCAGCTTGTGGGGTTAAATTCAAAAGATAAATGTAAATCACAGTAAATGGAAGCTGTTGAAAGTCAGACAGACAAATTACTATTCACTGTTTTATTTGAGTCAAACTTTTTGAAGAACTTTATTGTGTGCTTTCTCAAAGTAAAATTGATGGAAAAGACAAATATTTAATATAAATTAGAAAAAAGACATGCAATTCTGTTGTCTCCACAGATCTAATCTAATTTAGCAAAATACACTTATATTTCTCTTGCTTTGGTCTGTTTTCATCTTCTTTCTCCTTAACCTTTCTATCCTCTTCTAACCTTGCTAGCCCGTGCTGACCACATCTTTTAGCCAAGCAGAAAGAGAACAATGGACACCGGTGCTTATGCTGTGTGACTCTATTTGATGTGAACTACTTGAGAACAATGCAGGGTGTCACACCTCTCAATTTTACCTTTTTCACATCAGAGCAGTACATTGCTCCTTCCTGAAGAAGGGCTTATGCCCGAAACGTCGATTCTCCTGTTCCCTGGATGCTGCCTGACCTGCTGCGCTTTTCCAGCAACACATTTCCAGCTCTGATCTCCAGCATCTGCAGACCTCACTTGCTCCACTTCAGTGTCTGACTTAGTTCAAAACTCACAGTAAAGAAAAGCTGCAGCCATTAGGTTTGCAGCATGCAATGCTGTGGTACAATACCAAATGTGTTAGACCACTTGTGAACATAGAAATGTAGGAACAAGCCATTCAGTCCTTAAACCTGCTCAACCATTCAATAAAATGATGGTTGATCTGGACTCAGTTCCACCCAGCACACACGCACACCCCTAGAACTCAACTTTGAATTAATTCAATAACTCATCCTCTTCTGTTTCTAGGGAAAGAGAATTCCACCTATTAACACCCTTTGGGAGAAACGAATCTAATCTCTGTTTTAAATGTATCCCTTAGTTTTAGTCTCTCACCAAAGAGGAAATATTCTGCATAGTCCAAAATGGAGTCCCATCAAGATCATATCTACTTCAATAAAATAACAGTTCCTTCCTCGAAACATGTGGTACATTACTAGCTCATCCACCTTGATTTTTAATTATACTTACTTTACTTTATTATAAACCACAAATAGCAAATCAGCAGATTTCACACTTAAATTTAAGCTAAATTGGAATAATTCTCCCCAGGATCAGAACCACAAATCTTATAACAACTCTGTATCTGATAGATGCATCCACCTCTGCTTGAGGTTCTAACCAGTGAGTCACAGATATTGGAGGAAGAAGCAGTTAGTGAGCTGTCTGTCAGAAAGGAAGTCTTCTTTCAGTGTTTTTTTTGTCACTTTGCTGTTGAGGCCATTGAGATTGGACCACTAACTTTATAGGATTATCTTGTCATAATTTCCTAAAACACTCACTACCTACTTTGGATATCTAGTTAACAGAACCTGAACTATGGGCCATAAACATATAAAAGTCACTGATAAATCATTTAGGGAAGTCAGGGGAAATCCTTTGCCCAGAGACTGAATGGGAAGTGGAACTTGTTGCCAAATGGAGTAGTTGAGGTGAAAACACAAAATGCTGGGAATCACAGTGGGTCAGGCAGCATCCACGGGGATGGCTCAGGTTAACCACTTGAGTCTCATCATCAGATTACAGACATGCATTTAAAGGGAGCTTTGATAAACATGAGAGATAACAAAATTCAAAGATATGTTGATAGAGCTAAATGAAAACAGTTGGAAGGACGTGTCCGTGGAGCACAGACATTGACATGGACCTAGTGGTAGAATGCTCGGTTCTGTGTGGAAACTCTTCAGTGACGTTAGAATTAGTCTCTTTCCTTCATGCAGTAGGGTCAGTTATAATCTTTGGACACCCAAAAAATCAGTCTTGTAAACAGTTGAAAGGATTTCTAGTGCCCAACTCATTTTCATTGTGATGGCGAGTACGATGATGCCAACCAAAGTCACCAATCAGTCTGCTGGACCATACTGGTCCATATCAACGTGCCCAGTTGGCAGCAACTTTGGGCAGAATAGTAGAGTGTGATAACACAGTGGTAGTCTCGCATTGATGGCAACCTCATTTATTCATTAACTTATAGAGGTTTACAAAATTATGAGGGCCATAGATAGGGTCAGAGATCCAGAAGTAGAGGGCATAGGTTTAGGGTGAGAGGGGAAGGATATAAAAGAAACCTAAGGGGCAACTTTTTCACTCAGAGGGTGGTACATGTATGTAATGAGCTGCCAGAGGAAGTGGTGGAGGCTGGTACAATTGCAACATTTAAGAGGCATTTGGATGGGTATATGAATAGGAAGGATTTGGAGGGATATGGGCTGGGTGCTGGCAGGTGGGACTAGATTGGGTTGGGATAACTGGTCAGCATGGACAGGTTGAAGCGAAGGGTCTGTTTCCAAGCTGTACATCTCTATGACTCCAAGTCTGAAGAAGACGTCTTGCTATTCCAGCTTCAGGGTAATTTTAAGCTGATCTTTGATCATTATCTTGTTCTCTGTTGGTCAAAAGATACTCAGGCAGATCTTCCAGCATTTGCAGTGGAAATATAGCCAGCTGAAAAGTTCTTTACAGTAATCAGGCGATCTGGAACAAGGGTCCCCTCCATTTTAAGAGTTCATGCTGCCACAATGTGACCAAACCACACAAGCAATCCAGACCCTCATTGCCAGATGTAAGAGCAGCACAAGGATAACCCCAAAGATTGCAGTGGTGGTTATAACAAGCAATTGCTGTAAATATGCATGTGGACAGTAAAACTATTTCATAATACAATGTCTAGAGTTCAGAATTTAATGTTTTATTTGATTTTGTGTATATGAGAGTGATTACATGTTATTTTGTTACAGCACCTACAATTTCTCTCCTGCCTCCTTCCTGAAACTTTAAGCAGATCTCCAATTTACAAACATTATTCAGGAAGAAATGTAGTCTATAAGCTCTAGTACAAGGATATTTCTCAAGATTGTTGTCTTCTCCTTAGCTTTGCACTAACTTTCTGGCATTCCATATTCTTTCTGCACCTGTTCTGCTTCCATTAGGATCTAAAAGTAGGATTTCCATGAAAGAAAAATGGTAAGCACTCCTTGACTGAACTTTCCAGATAAGCAATTCATAGAATTGTCTCTTACCTATGAAGTTGAGAAATGTTTGGTTTTAATTGCTCTTTTCAAAGCTGATGAATTAGAAAGTCTGAACAAGTCATAGAAACATAGAAAATAGAAGCCATTTGGCCTACCGAGCCTGCTCTGCCATTCAATGTGATCATGGCTGATCATCCAACTCAGCACGCAGTTCCCACTTTTACCCTATACTTGTTGATCTCTTTAGTCCGAAGAACTATGTTTAATTCCTTCTTGAAAATATGCAATGTTTTGGCTTCAGCCACTTTCTGTGGTGGAGACTTCCACAGCTCACCACTCTCTTAGTGAAGAATCTTATCATCTCAACCCTATATGTGCTACCCCATATTCTTAAATTGTGAGCCTCATTCTACATGTCATGTCATGTCAGTGACCTACATCTTTTTTCCACACCTTTTCTGTAAGCAAACTGCAACTTTGGTATGATTAGGAGAACTTCTGGAACTGCTGCCTTTGTCCACTTTATCCCATCATTACTAAATATAGCACTACGTTGAGGGCAGGACCATCTATTGCTAGTGGCCAAGCCTACAAAACTTCAATATTTATTTTGGAATGGGTATCACATTGGTACATTATAATTGCATTGCAGATTCTAGTAAAGAGGGGAATAATGTAAAAAAAAATAAAAGTTTTGGAAGAAACCCATCAAAATAGAAATTCCATGTGTTATAATTAAAAATTACATTAATTTTAACTGTTACAACTTTTACAAATAGTAAAATTATAACCTTGAAGAATGGCCATTGAGAGGTGTCAGGAGAAAGCAAGAAATTGCTCAGATTCCTAAATTTGAACATTTTGCATGACAAGGGGAAAATAAACAGTATCAATGTGATTTATACATAATAAGAAATAAACCAAAGGCTCTAGAGGAGTCCTTTTATTTCAGTTCTCAATATTTCAGCTAGTAGGATGATGTACACTAATCAGTGGGATATGCCCTGTTGCAGCACTAATTTAGATTGCTGCAAAAAGAACTGTAGATTAATGGATAAAAGAGGTCTGTGGGAGGGTCACACAGTATGGATTCAACTTGTACCACAGCTTGTCAGCTGCCTGCTTGGATTAAGGTTAACCTTTCATGCTGAAGGTTGCCATTTACCCTATTGTGTGGTGTTCCATTCTTTCTCTCCTCGGAACTTCTAAAAACAGAACTATCATTTATTTGCTTTCCAATGTGAATTCATGAGTCCTCCTCTATCACTTTTAAAGTACCTAATGGCATCAAATGCAAAAAAAATGAGGTTGATGTTCAGGGAAATATAACCAATTTTATGAGAATTCTCCCAAAGAATAAGGCTTTATTTCAAATGGAAAATGCCAGGATAGTTAAATACAACTATGAAATTACTTTAAATTTAGTGAATTCTGCCTTGAATAAAGATTCTGCCTCTTTCAGGAAAAAAAAGACTGAGAGACATCTTTAGAAGATTTTTGTTAGAATTAATAATGTAGAACATGGAATTCTGAAAATTTGACTTATACCCAGCAAAATTACTTCCTGCTGTCATTTAAATTATGGCTGCCCTCTATAAAGGTGTCTTTAGGTGCATTAATTGAATTCCACACTATTTTCCAATAATAATCTGTAAAGTTCATCTGTCCATTCCTCACAGGATACCCGCTGTGTATGAGAGGAGAACGTATCTATTTCAGTAGCTTAATTTATTTTCATGATTCACTGATAATGACTGTCATGCAGGTTGTACATCAGAATTAACCTTCATTTCACTGAGGTATATTACGATGACAGTCCACGACACGTTTCACCTACACAAAGGGCATTTTCTTCCCTTTTATAATCATTCTCAGTGGCTGAAGATTGTTTGATAGCCGATTAATTTTCATAGGAAATCAAGCACAGACTCCCAAAGCAGAACCATCATGCATTCTTTGCTAAGTGACTTTTGTGGTAATTATGTATTTTTTTAATTGCATTTCACAAACTTCCAGTTCACCATTTCCGCCTGTGATTTCTTTCCGTAACTTCATCCCCACAAAGTACAGCATATTAATCAGTGTTACCAAGAGAGTAAAGTGCTAATTTCTCAACAAACCATTAAGTGACAGATATAAATTCAGCCATTTGCTATGGTTTCAGTCAAATGATTTCATTGGGGAACTGGTATCATATTGAGGCAGAGCCTAACCTAGCTCTGTCCTGTTTTCTACCAGATGGACTCATCAAGCTCTCTTTATTTTTTCACCCAGTGTTTGCAACTCATTTGCCAAGACTATCCCTAGCAACATGTTTTGGGGGAATACAAAAGCCACTTTTGATTGGCAACAGATACAGACTTCATTATTCTTCCCTGTGGGGGATGTGACGATAGACAAAGTCAATTTTTAGCTCATTACTCATTACTGCTTGAATTTGAGTTTTATATTACTGGTGAGTTTATATGTGCTGTAACGTACGTTCTAACATGCTTAATGTCAATCACTAATCTGCAGCATTGAGCTCATGTCAAAATATGATACATTTGAATGCTCAATAATTCAAGACATTTCAAATTTGCAATCAAACAGGATTAGAATCTATAATTAAAACAATTTGAAAAGCTCTTTTGACAAAAAAGGAAATTCTTTGCAACCATATCTGTAAAATATTCTAGTTCATAGTTTAAAAAATCATTCTTCTTTATCTTGAATTGACTCAAACGAAAAAAATCAACTTCTTTCTGTTACTCTTTCTCTCTTTTCCCCCTAATGTTATATATTCTTGAGATAGTTCTTCCATAGAAAAATGCTTTGTATTAATCTGTGAGTAAAAGCTATTAATGTATCATATACTGAATACAGTCTCTCAACAATCAACTAATAATTCATGGTAATGATATCAAAATCATTGTCCTTTAGCATTATCATCATGCATCAAGGGCATGGAGGGCATTGACAGTTGACATCTGAACTGATCCAATGTTGTCATAAAAAATGCCCAAAAACCAAATAAAACATTGACATAAAATTGAAGCCATATATATTATAAACCATAATTATGAAATGAATTCAGTACTCTGATTTAATCAAGGATGTCATATGATGGATTTTAACCTTCCAAGCTTCACTCATGGTGACTGATATCTGAATCCATCGATTGGATGACTGTTTTATAATCACTTGCAGGTATCTACTATTGTGAATATACTCTAAATATACATTGTATTATTATTTATGGGTATTGAATATTTTAGAAAATTAGGATTCGATTTGTATAAATTTGCCCCTATACCACTGGCCACATTAGGGCAATCCAGAAGGTGTATTTAATAATATGCAAATGATAAATTGGCAACTGTTATAAGAAAATGCATATGCATAGCAAAAGGCTTAATTTATCTTCTGAACCCATGTCATAACATCATTTTAAAAGTATTGCACAGATTTAAACAAAACTGTATTGCCATCACTTTCAGAATGTTTGCTAAGTACTGAAAATAGAAATGGTTAGAACTTTTAAAATCAATTTTTAACATCATTTTAAAGGTGTTGCATAAATTTAAACAAAACTGTAATGGCATCAATTTCAGAATGTTTGCTAAGTAATAAAATAAGAAATTGTAAGAATTTTTAAAATTGATTTTTTCAAAATAAGAAGCAATTGCTCTAGCTTATAAAATGATTGAAACATATTTCCATGACAATTATGAATTGGAAAGACAAGAAATAGAAGTTGAAGAGCACAGCTTGAAGATTTTGACATGATGCCAAAGGCCACAACAGCAATGTTAAAGGAGTCTACATTTGTCACCTAACCTCCCACTTTGCTGTTTTAAGTTTATCTATGGCTTTCTGTTATATTTCTGCCTATGTACTAGAAAAGGTGTCCAGTTAAAATAGTATTTTTTAACTACTGCATACCTGCTATGTTTATTTGATATGGAGACTTTCTAACATTATTTGAATTAGACAGCTGGTTATGTGGCGCAGGATTTGTAATATTACCAATAAGAGTGCAGTTTACATCTTTAGTGTAGATCACAGTGAGAGTCACTATCAATTGCTTGTTATATGAAAAGACAAAGATATTGTGACTAATTATGAAATTGAGAATAACCACTTAGATGAACTGTAAACAATTCTTATTTAATGTCACAGTTTTTTTGTCTAATCTGCCTTTTTCATTTTTTACTATTACATCAAAATGTCATGATGAGAAAGAAGGCACTACACAAGGTAAGTACTAAATGTTGCAACCTGTTTTTCCTTTAACTGTTTCATGCACTCAGTATCATGGCCTTTTAATTGCAAATTAATACCTATTATTAACACATTAAATGATGTTAGGAGAACATTCGGAGCACTCTCATCATCCACCACAGCTGACAGTTAAATGCCGCAGCAATTTCAGCAATTCATTTACTTAATAGTGACCTATGCAAATGTGGATCCATGTCATTTGAAAAACTGACTGCCATAATTAAGTAAAAATTGCAGAATTGAACAGTACGAGATACAATTAGAAAAAATACATAGTGATGGTATTACACTAGCTAATTTTAACAGTTTGGAACAATAAAACAGGTTCCATTTATAACATTTCTAATTGGTGAAATATAGGTTCCTAATATGGTACTGTATTTCATTTATTAAATATTCACCTTATTGTGGAAAAGGACTGAGGCTATTATATTTTTCTATTTGTTCTCCATGCCATTTTGTGCAAGTGCTGCTCTGCTATGTCCCTAGTAATTATATATTTCCTTCAATCCGTTCAATAATTATGCTGCTCTGCTGAGTGTTTCCTCATATTAATATCCTATGCATACATTGTTCGCTATTACAAAATGCTTATAAACATACTCAAATAAAACTAGTTTTGACAGTATTTAATTTTTTAAAATTCGAATTTTTACCATTTTGGTTTGAATGCTTAAATACATTTTTACAATTGTAAAGATTACTGCATACACACTGCTATTACCAGGAACTGTTTAAATACCAAGGTGTCAGATGATATAATCCCTTCTACATAGAAGGATTTAATTTATTCGCCTTTCATATATAATATATGCATTGTAGGAATGTAATATACAGTGACAACCTAATCATATGTTTGCTACTTAATCTGTTTTTAATATACAAGAAGATGGTTGTGATTCTTCTTTAAACTTTTATACAGTATATTGCAGTACATTTTTCTCACTGATTGATTGCTTTTATTAACACTGATTTTATTTGTGCTATTAATTTCCCTTTTTAGCACATGTATAAATGGGCACCTTTGGTGAAGCTTAGGTTGCTGTATTATGAGTCGTCAGCACACCTGCCCAAATAAGATGCTTAACAGCGCTGAAGAAAGAAAATGACATTTTATTTTACCCTTAGCATGAAGCCAGGGGCAAAGTTTGATCTGAAAACTTGCAAATTAACCAAAACTGTCACTCAGGAGTTATGGGCTTCAATGCTGCAAAATACAATCTTTGAAGTCCTCATTTCAGCAAAATTATTAAAAACTTTATATCTAATTAGAATTATTACTGCATTCACATTTTTCAAAACCTCTATATCCTCAGGGCCAATTGGGATGAGTGAATTCACACCCTCCTCTCCTCAGCACACTGAACTGCTCCTACAGCAATATCAGATCATTACCATCTCCCCAGCTGAGAAGAAGCAGCCATTATCATGCAGGATTATTAATCTTCTTGTCTTATCAACTTGCAAATCACAAGCCATTGAGCCTTATGGCATGGTTCTGGGTCCATAGTTATTCATTTTGCAGGTCTACCTAGCCTTTGAGTCTCCTTAATCACCTGAAGATTGTCAGCCTCTTACCTTATCTTGCCCCTGTGGTTCCCCCCCAAGCTTGTGTGAAAAGTCCATGATGCTCTCTCAAAAAGGCCTCTTTATTTTTAAAAAGAAGGAGACAGGAAGGAGGATAAATTTCATTAATGGATAAGAATTAACATCTCACAGCCAAGAGCTGACCCTACCTCCTGACATGTATGTCTAACTCATTCTTGTCACTTTTTTCTCCATTAGCATGCTGAACGAGACAGTAAAATAAATTTACAGAGACAGTGAAATGAATCTAAGTTGAAAGACATTCAGATATTTCCCCTAAAAAGCCACTGCTAACTTTGTAATTTTTTTTTTGAACATCAATTTGCTTTATGAAGCAGAAAAAGAAAAATGCTGGAAGTTGAATAAGATTTTGATCAATATGTGGCTGCATTTATTTTGACCGCACTTCTATATTTTATGACTTCTGTCTAGTTCCACGGTTGTTTATTCTGGTGTAAATAATTATATTTAATGGAATTGTTGCATAGATTTGGGTAAAATTCAGAATGTGTTTATTGACAACAAAGAGGATGCGTGCCAATTAACAGCAAATAGGCTTTTCCAATCATTCCAATGTACTTACTAGATTGAAGGTAGCAGTTTATTATCACAATTAATGTATCTGAGATAGCCTATTAATCTTAATTTTCAAATACAAACATTATATTCTCTCCTAAATTTTCTCTCCCAATTTATGTTAAGTAGACTTATGGGTGACTGTAACTTTCTACTATCCATCTCACCATGAGCTATTCTTCTGAAAGTAGCTTAGATAGTGGCAAGCTAGATATTCACCTATGTCAGCATCATAATCCTACCTTGGCCCAATAGCAAAGACAAAATCAGGGTGAGAGCATTGTCTGATTTGTTTGTTTTTCCCTATTCCTAAGAAGGACTGAGGTTATCCCACCAATACTCCAACTGTAATTCAGTAACTCAATACTGACCAACAGCTGGACTCAGTGTTACAGTGCATATAGTGGATATGCCAACAAGCTATCGACAGATCCTGACACATTACGCTCTCTTATAAAATTGTCCACAAAAAACAAGATGAATTATAATTTCAGTGTTATCATTTGTTTGCTTGTTTCATGTACAAAACTTATATTTCAGTGGCCCCAAGCACTCATGAAGACTGACCAGGAAGATGTTCAGTAGTGTTACATTAATAATCGGAAAAGAATAATCAGATTCTGACTCATATGGAACCATGTACAAAACAGAACTTTTTGTAAGAAATATCTAAACATTTTAATCCACGACATCACCATCTTTGCAATGTAGATTGTCCTTCCAACATTACCACTAGATGGCAACATTTAAATGACAAAGCCCCAGATAACAGTTTGACAACAAAAAAGTGTCCTTAATAGGATTTCAATTATGATGCATCTTACACCTTTTCTTTTAACAAAACAGTTTCATAAATATGAACCGTCCATAGTTATCATTTGAATTCCCAGTCTTAGCAGGTCTGTACCAGATTTTTTAGATATTTAAATTGTAATTCTAAGTACAAAAGGACAGTATATATTCAAAATCCCCTATAGGCAGAATATATATTCAGAAATCACCCCAGACAGAGGAAAATCACATATAAGGCTAACAATGTCCTTTTAACCCATTCTGTTTAAAGCAGCCAGAATTGATTATTGCAAATGCCTAAGAATAAAGAAAGCATCTTCAAGAAGAAAATGGAAGAAAAATAATACACTACGGGAAAGCCAGAATACAAGGCTTTTTCTTTTGTTTGGATTTGCACTGGAGTCTCACAGCTATTTTACAAACTAGTCTAACTTTATTATGAAATGCTTTGCAACATATTCAATGTTATTTGTGCATTTGTGTAGCTTTTATAAATTCATTTCAGGAATAGATAATAACAATTATTTAAGATGAAATTCTCCAAATAGCACTTTGGTGCTTCTCAAGCATTACTAATACATTACTTGGGGTATTACAATGGAACTTTGTAACTTTATAACTTTGTACCAGATAATATTTTAGTGTAAACATTACTGGAATTAAATAATACTGGAATAAAATCCATAGAGAAGGATGTTAAGTTCTATTTAGAATTATGTTTTTTCTTGAAATCAAATTTGTGTACAATAGACAATGTTCAATTTGTGATGTTTATTTGAGTCAACTACACAAAAACATAAGAGGATAAGAACTAGAAACAGGAGTAGCCCTCAGGTTTGCTCCATTATTTAATATAATTATGGCTGGTCTTATCTCTTCCTCAACTCCACTTTTCCACTTGGTCTTCAAAACCCTTCAACTCATTACTAATTAAAAATCTGTCTACCTCCTCTTTAAAGTTACTCAATGTTCCAGCATCCACCATCTCTGGGCTAGTGGATTCCATAGATCTATGACCTTTTGGGAGAAGTACTTTCTCCTCATCTCTGCTTTAAATCTGATACCCCTTACATTAAAACTATGACCATTCATTCTGGGTG
The DNA here is from genome assembly GCF_004010195.1 of Chiloscyllium plagiosum. Classification (NCBI taxonomy): domain Eukaryota; kingdom Metazoa; phylum Chordata; class Chondrichthyes; order Orectolobiformes; family Hemiscylliidae; genus Chiloscyllium; species Chiloscyllium plagiosum. Next base: position 35,761,069 of record NC_057728.1, on the reverse strand, counting down.
CCCCTCAAGGGGAAACATCTGCTCTGCATCTATGTTTGTGAATCCTCTTTGAGGGTGACATGGTGGCTCAGTGGTTAGCACTGCCGCCTCACAGCTCCCACGGACCTGGGTTCAATTCCACTCTCTGGCAACTGTCCGTGTGGAGCTTGCATATTCTTCCTGTATCAACATGAGTTTCCTCCAGGTGCTCCAGTTTCCTCCCACAGTCCAGAGATGTGCAGGTTAGGTGGATTGGCCATGCTAAATTACCCATAGTGTGCAGGGATGTGTTGGTTGGGTGTATTGGCCACTGGGATTGAAGGAAGGGGATGGAGCCAGTTGGGATGCTCTTGGGAGACTCAGTGTGGACTTGTTGGGCTGAATGGCCTGTTTCCACACTGTAGGGATTCCATTTTTAAAAATCTTGTGTACATCAATTACACCTCCTCTCTTTCATTTAAACTCTGGAGAGTAGAGGTCTAAACTGGTCAATGTCTCTTCATACAACAAGTCCAAACACTGATCCCTCCATCCAAGATTCTTGCATTCCTTCACAGATTATTACTTTTATCCCAATTGCTGAACCATCATAACCAAGCAGCTCTATTATATTTACTAACATTAAGAAGATGAAGATAGAGAAGGACGCAAGAAAGGGATGAACAAGAATTGCACAAACAAAGACACAAAGCTCAGGCAGTTTCAGCTGTGAGTGAGCAAGTGCTTCCAGTCTCATTGAGTAGTCTATTGAGGTAGGGTGTACTGAAGGCATTGCAGCTACCTGTAGATAAGTGAAACACAGTATGTGAGGGATATTTTCATGACTATGGATACCATCACCTACATCTGGCACCATATAAAAACAGAAATGCAGCCAAGTGTCTATCAAGGAAGTGCTATGGCTGTGGTAATGAAGACCCCAAAGGCATTTAGAGTCATAGAGATGTACAGCATGGAAACAGACCCTTCGGTCCAACCTGTCCATGCCGACCAGATATCCCAACCCAATCTAGTTCCATCTGCAGCACCCAGCCCATATCCCTCCAAACCCTTCCTATTCATATACCCATCCAAATGCCTCTTAAATGTTGCAATTGTACCAGCCTCCACTACTTCCTCTGGCAGCTCATTCTGTACATGTACCACCATATGTGTGAAAGAGTTGCCCCTTGGGTCTCTTTTATATCTTTCCCCTCTCATCCTAAACCTATGCCCTCTAGTTCTGGACTCCACGACCCTAGGGAAAATACTTTATCTAGCTATCCTATCCGTGCCCCTCATAATTTTGTAAACCTCTATAAGGTCACCCCTCAGGCTCTGACACTCCAGGGAAAACAGCCCCAGCCTGTTCAGCCTCTCCCTATAGCTCAAATTCTTCAACCCTGGCAATATTCTTGTAAATCTTTTCTGAACCCTTTCAAGTTTTACAACATCTTTCCCACAGGAAAGAGACCAGAATTGCACACAATATTCCAACATGGCCGAGCCAATGTCCTATACAGCCGCAACATGACCTCCCAACTCCTGTACTCAATACTCTGATCAATAAAGGAGAGCATATCAAACGCCTTCTTCACTATCCTATCAACCTGCGACTCCACTTTCAAGGAGCTATGAACCTGCACTCCAAGGTCTCTTTGTTCAGCAACACTCCCTAGGACCTTACCATCAAGTGTATAAGTCCTGCTAAGATTTGCTTTCCCAAAATGCAGCACCTCGCATTTATCTGAATTAAACTCCATCTGCCACCTCTCAGCCCATTGGTCCATCTGGTCCAGATCCTGGTGTAATCTGAGGTAACCCTCTTTGCTGTCCACTACACCTCCAATTTTGGTATCATCTGCAAACTTGCTAACTGTACCTCTTATGCTCACATCCAAATCATTTATGTAAATGACAAAGAGTAACTTGTTTGTCACCGGCTCTGTTCAAATCTCCACTGGGGACTTACATGGCATCTCTCAACTTATAGTCCGCATGTGTATTTGTGAGTTCGCTGATACTCTTTACAGAGAAGCAAGACAGTTTGCCCAATTCACCATGGAACCAGACAGCCAAGGTGTCCGTGGCATCAAATTTGCCTCCATTGCTGTATACAACTAGTCAGGCCTGCCAATGCATTACTTATTTACTCCTTTTTTCTGTTTTCTGTTCTTTTAACCAATATTTGTGTCAGTAGATTAACTCCTACCTCATATACTTTAATATTTCTAATTAGCTTCCAGTGGAGAACTTTATCAAAAGCTTTCTGAAAATCTCAGTATGTGACATTTACTGGTTCTCCTTCATTAACTTTGTTTGTAGCATCTTCAAAAACCCTTCAACAAGTTCTTCAAATATGACTTCCTATTCACAAATCCATGCTGACTATGCCCAAACAGATCATTATCAACTAGATATCTATTTATCCCATCCATTGTAATAGATTCTAATGTTTCCCTACTACTGATTTATGGCTCACAGGTCTGTGGTTGCCTAGTTTCTTTCTCATCTCTCTTTCTTAAGTAATGGGGTGATATTTGCTACCTGCCAACCAGACTTCCTAAATTAATCTAGACACATTTGCAAGCACTTGGCTCATATCCGAGAGTGGGGTGCTGGAAAAGCACAGCAGATCAGGGCATCAGGAATGAAGAGCTCTTGCCCGAAATATTGATTCTCTTGCTCCTCGGATGCTGCCTGACCTCGACTCTGATCTCCAGTATCTGCAATCCTCACTTTCTCCTTGGCTCATATCCTTCTAAACCCTTCCTATTCATATACCCATCCAGATGCCTTTTAAATGTTGTAATTGTACCCACCTCTATCACTTCCTCTGGCAGCTCATTCCATACACACACCACCCTCTGCGTGACAAAGCTGCCCCTTAGGTCCCTTTTAAATCTTTCCCCTTTCACCCTAAACCTATGCACTCTAATTCTGGACTCCCCCACTCCAAGGAAAATACCTTGTTCATTTACCCTATCCATGCCTCTCATGATTTTATAAACCTCTATAATAAATGAATCCATCCAAGGTTTGAATGAGAAAGTGAATGTCCATGCATGTGCCGGGTCCATTGCTTTTCGTCATTGATATAAATGATTGGATGTGAATGTAGGAGGTATAGTTCGTAAGTTTGCAGATGACATCAAAATTGGTAGTGTAGTTGGCAATGGAAAAGGTTATCTGGGACCTTGATCAGGTGGCCAGATGGGCCAAGGAGTGGCAGATGGAGTTTAATTTAGATATATGTGAGCTGTTGCATTTTGGTCGGGCAGTACAGGGCACTTAATATACACTTAATGTTCAGCTCTGGGGAGTGTTGCCAAATAAAGAGACCTAGAAGTGCAGATGCATAGTTCCTTGAAAATGGATTTGCAGATTTCCAGCTTGATGAACATCTGCCTTCATTGGTCAGTGCATTAAGCATAAGAATTCAGACGTCATTTTGTGGCTACAGACATTGGTGAGGCTACTTTTAGAGTACTGTGTACAATTCTCTTCTCCCTGCTATAAGAAAGATGTTTTTAAACTTGAAAGGGTTCAGAAAGGATTTTCAAGGACGCTGCTGGGATTGGAGGGCTTGAACTATAAGGAGAGGCTGAATAGGCTGGGACAGTTTTCCCAGGACCGTCTAAGGGTTGAGGGGTGACCTTATGGAGGTTTATAAATTCATGAGGGGCAAAAATATGGTGAATAGCCAAGATCTTTTTCCCATGGGTAAGGGTGTCCAAAACTAGAGGGTTCAGATTTAGGATGAGAGAGGAATAATTTAAAAGGGATCTGAGAGGCACCTTTTTCACGCTCAGGGTAGTGCACATTAGGAACGAGACACCAGAAGAGGCGGTTGAGGTGGGTACAATTATAACATCGAAGAGGCATCTGGATTTGTACATGAATCGGAAGGATTTAGAGTGACATGAGACAAATCCTGGCAAATGGGACTCGATCAGTTCAGGATATCTGTTCGGCATGGATGAATTATACCCAACGGTCTGTTTCTCTGTTGTCTGACTGTATGACTCTATGATTCTATGACTGTATGTGTGGCAGTTACTGGTTATTTGCTGAACCTGGGTCTCTACAGTAGCTGTCATCATCTATGGAGACACTTGTTTACTGGGCCATGACATCAGGCAGGATCTTGAGTAGACTCCTCTATTCTCTGCTTCACTACACAAGATCTCTGATAGCTTTGTCAAATGTCCTCCAGCTTGCTTATACATCTCCATCAGCTCATTAATGGCAAAATAGGTGCTTGTTTTCCAGCAGAGCTCCAAGTGTCAGAGATCTTAGACAATTCTTCCCCATTTAGCTGCAGGTCTACCCACCAGAATATCATCCTGAAACTATTCTCTATACTGTTGGATGATGGGAAGGAAGACCTTGATAGTATATCCTCTGAGACTCACAACTGTTTCTCCTCAGAGGTGTGGTTCAGTTCAATGAGGTCTCAGGCTCTTCTTTTGGTCTTGGTTTGGCAATGTGATCTGGAGACTGTACAGTTGAGCTGCTGGGACTAGCCACTCGATGCTTTCTCAGATGGCTGTAGATATTAAATCTCCCATTCAAGTGGAATGTGACTATAGTATGTGGGTCATCATGGACCCTACAAATATCCTACATTGCCATGTGTACAGGAAGTGCTCCCAGCTGCAGAAAATTAAGCTGTGTTGTCAGAGCTTGAGAGGCAGCTCGAGACTCAGTGGCTGAATTCACAGGGGAGATGCCGGAGGACTGGAAGACAGTTAATGTGGTTCCAGAAAATTAGTAGAGATAAACCAAAAATAACAAGACTACTGGCTGTCACATCATCAGTGGCAGAGAAACTACTGGAGAAAATTCTGAAGGAGACACTTAATCTCCACTCGGAGAAGCAATGTTTGAACAGAGATGATCAGTTTAGCTTTGTCAAAGGGAGGTTATGTCTAATAAATTTGATTGAATTTATATGAGATGGTACCCAAGTGTGTAGATAAGGTAGTGCAGTTGATATAGTTTATTTAAATTTCAGCTAATCCTTTCACAAGGTCTTATATAGGATATTGATAAAAAGGGTAAAAGCACATGGGATCCAGAACTTGGCAAGTTGGATCCAAAATTGCCTTAGGGACAGGAGACAGAGGTTGGTGGTAAAAGGCTGTTTGTGAGTCTGGAGGCTGGTGTCTAATGGTGTACCAGAGGAATCAGTGCTGGATCTCTTATTGCTTGTGATGGATATAAAAGATATGCAAGAAAATATGGGAGAATGAAAAGTAAGTTTGTAGATGACATGAAGATTGGCCAAGTGATTGACATTGAGGAAGAAGGTTTTAGGTTACAGGACAATGTAACCAGATTGGGCAGATGGGTGGATCAGTGGCAGTTGGAATTTAACCCTGATAAGTGCACTTCTGGAGAAGTAACAAGACAAGGGAGTACTCAATGAATAGCAAAACATTTGGAAGCTCAGAGGAACAGAGGGATGTTGGAGTTTTAGTCCATAGATCCCTGAAGGCAGCAGGACAGGTCAATAGAATAGTTAAGAAGGCGTACAGGGCACTTACTTTGATCAGTTGTGATATAGATAGTGAAAGGAGGTTTTGTTGGAGTTGCAAAAAATTTGGTTAGGCCACAGCTGGAGTGTTGTATGCAGTTCTGATCACCACACTGTCGTGATGCTGTGATTGCTTTGAAAGGGGTGCAGACGTGATTCATCAGAATGTTATCTGGAATGGAGTACTTTGGCAATGAAGAGTGGCTGTATAAACCTGGATTGTTTTCTTCATAGCAGAAAAGGCTGAGAGGGGTCCTGATTGAAGTGTATGAGATTATGAAAGGCACAGAGGATGGAAAGCAGCTGTTCCCATTTAAGTTGAAAGGCAAGAGGTCTACAGGGAATTTGAGGAAGTGCTTTTTCAGCCACTTTGGAAGGATAGTTGAGGTAGGAAACTTCTCAACCTTTAAAAGTACTTGGGAGAACACTTGAAATGTTATTACATTCAAGGCCAAGAGCTGGAAATTGGGAAGAGTGTAGATTTAGAGTAGATTTTTGTCAGTGCAGCCTCTATGGGCCAAAGTGCCTCTTCTGTACAGTGCAATTCTATAACTCTATGATGAGCTTTGTATGTTTAAAATGTCCACTTTTGATTGGAGCTTTATGGGATCGCTGCTGGCCTGCTTCCACTGTACAAGTAGTGCCCCCACCCCCGCCCAGCTATCAGGATCCACAGCAAGCTATCAGACAATTTAGGTCAATTCCCATACCACAGGTGTTTCTTTAGAGTGTGCAGAGGGCAGACATCAATGCTGAAGGTCAACATTGCCTCCAATATGCCACTGCACACTTTGGCCAACTGAGGTAAAGAGTATTTTGTGATTTTGCTTTGATTGCTCACCCCCACAATTGGACACTCCCACCACCATCATTCCATCAGTTCTTGTCTCTCAAACATATAGCTGCCACTCAGGCAAAAGTGATGATTTGCTCAACCCAGCCCTCAAGATAGAATAATGTCTGATAGCCTCTTTACAGCAATTTTCAGCAAATGCTGCTCAATGGCGGACCCACCGTTGGTTTTACAAGTGTGGGCAGGGTTGAGTGCAATCTGTAATCTGAGTATTACAAACAACGTCAAACGTACATGCTGGTCGATTCCATCAGCCAATCGCTGGGACTAGCTACACACTTGGCCTTGCACTGACACTGCCATGGTTCGATTGCATGTTAGACAGAATGTCTTTTTTTAGACTGACAGCAGCATCCTGTTAGTGGAAAATACCACTTGTGTAAGCATTGCACAGTAGCAACATGAAACAGTCTTTAATAATTCTGGCTGCACTAAAAGCTACGTGAGCAATAAATTTAAGATAATGGCCCACATCTTTCAACAGGAAGATAGTTATTGGAGAAACGTAGACGGAGTTATATATCATGACCATGCAAGTGTCCTGATGTAGCTGACTCCATGAGAATTGCTCGGGAACTGAAATTTCTGATGGGCAATTATCCATTGTCGAGAACATTCCAAAAATGCCCCAACTCTGATTTAGAGTTAAAGCCTTCAGTTGGTTCCGACACATTTACTTGAATAGGAAGACACGAACAGTGAGAGGAATTAAAACCTGCTCTTACTCCTAGTTAATAATAAAACAGACCCTCTAGAGCACCACTAACTCACCAACTGCTACCACCCTTTCCTCCTCCAGGGAATCCAATCAGCTTCTAAGCCCTCAATCTTTCCCCAGGACCTGGTGCCCTTCCCTGACCCAACACCCAACAACAATCCTTGCCCAACCTCCCTACCACAGCCCCAGGGCCTAACACCTTGACTCAAACTCTAAAATCCCTGTGACCCAAGCAATCTGGACCTCTCCCAATTCCCACCTCCTGAAACATGATTCCCAGCCCTTACCATACCACTCCCCTAATACTCCCTCACTCCAAATTTCATGACCTTCGACTCCTATCCCAGATTCCCACCCTCAATTCCCATCCCTGACTTGACCTGACCCAACAATCCTTGATTACATCCTGCTCTGAACAGACTTGTTATACAGTTCCCAATGCCCTGATCTGACATCCCCTGACCCATCTGAACTTCCCTAAGTCCTTTCTCACTTACCTACCACTCTATGCCCCCAACACACCAACCTAGCATCTAGACCACCTCCACCAGACTCATCCCAAAGTTCCTAATTCTCCCACAATCCAACAGCATCTGACCTATCTGGAGCCTTAACAATTTAGATGCCACACTAGATGTACCATTTGCAACTTGTCACACACACAGACCCATTAGGAAAATGATTGTGTCCAAGTCTTGCACTTTTTGCAAATTACCCAGAAGCTTGGGCAACATATTACTGTTGCTTTCTGTATGACAACCCTTCAGCCAATCAAAATTCACTTACCAACAGATCAGAATCTTTTCTCCTACAGTATAAATTATTGTGATTATTTGAAATTTGACATTCTTGCATTTGTCCTGATGAGCATAGGATGAAAAACTCTTACAAAATGTATTTCTTTTCAACAATATTCCAAGTTCAGTGCTATCAGGTTGATTCAGTAACTGTTGTAGTGTTGCTTTAGCACAGCAATTTTACATTTATGAGCTTCTGTACACATAAGTGGAAATGTCAGACGCAAAAAAGAAAATTGTGTTGCTAATGTATTTTGAATGCACTGCTGAGAACTTGCATTCAAAAGATTTTGTCATCTTGCTATAAAGTATATATCACATTTATTTGCACACAATGGGACCATTTGAGAAGTCTGCATTCCCACATCAGTGCTGTTTCAGGCTAGGTGGCTACACCAGCAGACTAACAGGTTCCTGTATAGATACGAAGCAAAGTAAACCCAGAGACAAGCAATGGGACAATTCAGAACATGCTCAATAGCCATGAGTAAGAAGTCATTCTGCCCAAATCCAATATCAGCTTCATCCCAGCACATTTTTCAACCAGTCAGCTGATGGAGAATTCTGACAGATCTGTTCAATGAGAAATTTGTTTTGTTCTAGGATTTGTTTAGAGGCTATTTTTGTAAATTGTAGAGAAACTTTCATGTTATCTTCTATATCTACGTTCCTTATTTCTTTGATAAGTTTAATTCTAGTCTAAACCCCAGATCGGGGCACTTAGGGATATCTAATCTAAACAATTGCCTCTTTTCATGGTATTTTATAATATTTGTAGATCCCACAAGTGAGCTTTCATTTCAGGTTGCCTAATGTTTCTTGCTTTTGAAATGTGATCTAAATGAAAGAATTTATGAATTTATCAGCCAAGGTGATTAGCAAATGTCCTTACAAACACAATAAACTAAATAAATGAAAATAAACGTCAATCAAACACTCCAACATTCTGAATTTATAAATTATTGTCATTAGTTACAGCAACATAACTATTCCATAAGTAAATCTACATTTCTAATGGACTGAAATTTCTAACTTAATGAGATAGAAATATAGACCTAGCTTTGATTTTTGAATTGCATCATTTCCATTCCTTTCTCCAACCTTTTATTCTATTCAGGGAGTATTAGAAATAACAACTTGACAATATTAATTCACTTTAAGTAATGTTTCTGTTGATCCTTTACAATTATCTAATGTTGTTTTTCAAATTGACCTGCACATTCTTTTAAACTTTCCAAAGTTTGTTGAGTGCTTGTGTACCAAAGATGCATATTTTGAACCATCCAAGCAAATTAAGATGGAGGTTAATTGCCTAAATACAGTTCCTTTTGCCCAGAAAATAACACAGTACATTATTCCTTAAATGAAGATCAACGTTGATACTCACTGGCCTTTCACTAGTCTTATCTGAATCCACCCCACACTAATAAGAAATGTTGTCTTCTTTGTTGACGAAAAAGTCTTACACAGGCAGTCTCAGTTTCATTTGTAATATTAATTTAGTGAAATAACTACAAAGTATCACTCTAAGCATACACTCCCTCAAATAATTTCCAATTCATTAGCCCCTAATTTTTCTTATTCCATACTTCTACACTGAATGGAGAACAAATTAGAAACTATGTCCTAAGCTAACTTAGTTAACTTATCGGATGGTGCATTGGAGGAATACTTACGACATTCACAAAAATGTTGAATGGGGCCATTAGGACATAAAATGAATTCATGCAAATTGTTAATCAAGTCTTCCATTGTGTTTACAAGATTATAATTACATTCAAATATGAAAAGAAACAAAACTTTAAAAGCAGCATTTATTAACAAATCAAAGTAGTATTAGTAAAAAACTGACTGGCCTCATAAAAACCTGTGCAGAAACGTAACATTCATTGAATGCTAAGGAATCCCAACCAAAACTATGGCTTATCTGCTGCAAGGAGTATCAGAGATTCTGATGGTGGAATTTTGTCAACTGAAACCAGTGTCTAACTTTCAACTGAAAGCAAATGTGCAAAGATACTTGCACAGTATAAAAAGAAAAAGTGTTTCAGGCATAGATGAGGAGGAATGTAATGCGACAGGGACTCAGAGGTTAGCACTGCTGTCTCTCAGAGCCAGGGACCTGGGTTTGATTCCAGCCTCGCGTGATTGTCTGTATGGGTATCCTCCCACAGTCCAAAGATGTGCAGGTTAGGTGGATTGGCCATGCTAAATTGCCCATAGTGCTCAGGGATGTATAGGTTAGTTAGATTAGCCATAGGAAACAAAGGGTATGGGGATGGGTTGGGATGGAATGGTCTTCAGAGGGTCAGTGTGGATTCAAGGGGCTGAATGGCCTACTTCCATACTGTAGTAACTGTATGAATTTATTTCTGTCAGAGGATAATTAACCTTTGAAATTCTATACCCCAAAGGTCAGTGGAGACTGAATTATTGAATATACTCAAGGCTGAATTTGACAGATTTTTGATCTATAAGAGAGGTAAGTGTTATGGGAAGAATAGGGAATGGAAAGGCAAGAAGTGGTGTTAAAGCCACAATCCATATTGAATTGCAGTGAAGTCTCAGTGGACAAAACAGCCTATTCCTGCTTCTATTTCTATGTTCTTGGACCAAAAAATGGTTGTGGAAATGGACATCCACGGTTCAACAAATAAAATAAAAGCATTAGACCGTCTGGATGTGGGTATCAAAAGGACTAAATCGGAAACCAGAAAAGGCTGGAATCAAGGGAGTACAAGACACAGGTGAGGGAATTGTGAAGATCACAAATAAAATAGTTAGTTTTGATTACATTTCTTTAGAAGAGAAAGATTTACATTGGAAGCAGTTCAGAGAAGGTTCCCTTGACTGATACCTGGGATAGGGGATTTGTCTTATGAGGAAAGTTTGAGCAGAATCCATACTCACTAGAACTTAAATGAATGGGAAGCAATCTCATTGAAACATAAGGCATCTGGGGGGTCTTGGCAGGGTAGATGCTGGATGGATATCTTCGTGATGAAGGCAGGAAATAGGAGGAAAAGCTTCAAAATAAGAGGTTTGCCATTTGGGATGGAGTGAGGAGGAATTTCTTCTATTGGGGCACATTGGTGTGTGGAATTCTGTTACACCATTATGTAGTGGAGTCTTGGTTGTTGAATATATTCAATACTAAATGAGATGTTTCATCTATAAGGGAATTGAGGGGAACAAGCAGGAAACAGGTGTAAGTCAGATCAACCACGATCTCATTGAACAGCAGAGCAGGCTCTAGGGGGTGAATCACTTACTGCTTCTCCTATTTCTTAGATCCTGAGGTTTTCTTCTTTATTTGTCAAAGTGCTCTGCACAAATGGAGAAGAGAGAGAAGTTGGGTGTCACTGGCAGTGGTAGATAGAAAACTACAAGTTTAATGTGCAGCTGTTCCTTCCCTTCCAGCTGTACAATAAAGTAAGTAAGAAAATATGTTCAAACTTACTCTCCAGTTCCAGACTGAGTCCCTTTGATGCCTGCATTCAAAGGGTCTAATGGCTGTTTTCTTTTATGTTATGCACTGTGAAGGCCTATTTTCATGCCCCAGTATATTATAGATTATCACTCAATACTTTAAAAACAAACTGGGCTCACATAATCTACTAAAATAGCTGATGTAAATCATGTGGCCTTTGGCATTTGAATTACAGGCAGCACCTTCAAATCTCCAGTGAATAGCTAATTTTATATCAACACTCTCATGGTGGCTCAGTGGTTAGCATTGCTGCCTCACAGTGTAAAGGACCTGGGTTAAGTTCCAGTGCTGGGCAACTGTCTGCGTGGCTTCGCACACCTCCAGGAGCTCCAATTTCCTCTATTAATCCAAAGGATGTGCAGGTTAAATGGATTGGTCATGCTAAATTGCCCATAGGTGGATTAGCCATGGGAAAACCAGGGACAGGATGGAGCTGGGTGAGTTGCTGTTCAGAAGGGCGGTGTGGCCTCAAAAGGCCAAGTGGCCTGTTTCCACACAATAGGGATTCTGTGACTCTTAGACATCCAGGGAAGTGACGCATCTCTTTGTTAAAAACTCAATTAAATTAAAAAGAACAATGGAATCTTCAGACTAGCTCCATCCAGGGCTCATTGTGAAAAAAGAGAAGATTGAAACAAAATTGGTGGACAGATTGAAAAAAGTGGACCAAAATGGCTGTTTCAAGACCTCAGAACATAGCAAAGGATTTTACAATCAATATGAATATCACTCCCTTATTTAGAAAAGGGTTTAACCGTGTAGAAAGTCACATGATGGGGGAGAGATACTGTTTTTTTCAAATTATCTACAAGCTGTTTATCCACCAGAAAGCCATTGAACACACAGTTTTGTGGTGAGGAAGCAAGATCACAAATTAACTGTATATCATCAAACAAATGAAATAATTAATACTTTGAAAGAGGGAGGCTCCAATTAACAAAAGGATTCCCCCACCTGCTCCAAAATCAAGGTTAGCTGAGAAGCAACTTCCTAGAAATTTGATGACAGGAAGCTGAGAACCTGCTGAGAATTCTTCATTTTACAAGAATCTTAGTCAGCTTTAAAGCGCCAATTTCATTCTTGCAACCAGGCTAGCCTCAGAGGAGACGAAATTGTAAAGCACAGTTTAAATTGGAACGTTGTCTTGTCTAAGCTTACAATCAACTTTTGTGTGCATGTGTGTGCTTGCATGAGATTCAGTGGACAATGTTGGGTTATCTTCAGGGTAAATAAGTGATACTAAATAACCTTTTTTTAACTCACGAAAGCTTGCTGCTGAATTTATAAAATGGGATCCACACTTTAATGGTAAGAAAAAATTCATCTCACAAATACCAAACATACTGATCGGGGCAGCAAAGAGAAGGCAACTAGACTAGATGAGATTGAGGTTCACAAGGAGGAGGTAAAAATTCTTGAAAGTGTGAAAATAGCTAAATCCCATGGGCTGGATGGAATTTATCCTAGGATTCTCTGGGAAGCCAGAGAGGAGATTGCCAAGCCATTGGCTTTGATCTTTATGTTGTCGTTGTCTACAGGAATAGTACCAGAGGACTGGAGGATAATAAATGGTGTTCCTTTGTTCAAGAAGGGGAGTAGAGACAACCTTGGTAATTATAGACCAGTGACCCTTACTTCAGTTGTGGGTAAAGTGTTGGAAAAGGTTATAAAAGATAGGATTTATAATCATCTCATTAGGAATAAGCTGATTAGGGATAGTCAACATGGTTTTGTAAAGGGTAGGTCATGCCTCACAAACCTGATTGAGTTCTTTGAGAAGGTGACCAAACAGGTGGATGAGGGTAAAGACATTGATGTGGTGTATATGGATTTCAGTAAAGCGTTTGATGAGGTTCCCCACAGTGGGCTACTGCACAAAATACGGAAGCATGGGATTAAGCGCGCATTAGTTGTTTGGATCACAAATTGGCGAGCTGAAAGAAGACAGGAGGTGATGGGTGATGGGGAATATTCATCCTGGAGTTCAGCTACTAGTGGTGTACCACAAAGATTTGTTTTGGAGCCACTGCTGTTTGTCATTTTTATAAATGACCAGGATGAGGGCATAGAAGGATGGGTTAGTAAATTTGTGGACGACACTATGGTCGGTAGAGTTGTGGATAGTGATGAAGTATATTATAGGTTACAGAGAGACATAGATAAGCTGCAGAGCTGGGCTGAGGTGGCAAATGGAGTTTAATGCAGAAAAATGTGAGGTGATTCACTTTGGAAGGAGTAACAGGAATGCAGAGTACTGGATGAATGGTAAGATTCTTGATAGTGTAGATGAGCAGAGAAATCTTGGTGTCCATGTACAGAGATTCCTCAAAGTTGCCATCCAGGTTGATAGGGCTGTTAAGAAGGCATACAGTGTGTTAGCTTTTATTGGTAGAGCGATTGAGTTTCAAAACCATGAGATCATGCTGCAGCTGTACAACACTCTGGTGCGGCCACACTTGGAGTATTGCATGCAGTTCTGGTCACCGCATTATAGGAAGGATGTGGAAGCTTTGGAAGGGGTTTAAAGGAGATTTACTAGGATGTTGCCTTGAGGATGTTGTCTTACAAGGAAAGGTTGAGGGATTTGAGGCTGTTTTCGTTAGAGAGAAGAAGGTTGAGAGGTGACTTATTTGAAACATATAAGATAATCAGGGAGTTAGATTGAATGGATAGTGAGAGCCTTTTTCCTCAGATGGTGATGGCTAGCACGAGGGGGCATAGGCTTCAAATTGAGGGATGATAGATATAGGACAGATATCAGAAGTCATTTCTTTACTCAGAGAGTAGGGGGGGTGTGGAATGTACTGCCTGCAACAGTAGTAGACTCACCAACTTTACAGGCATATAAATGGTCATTGAATAGGCATATGGAAAAGAATAGAATAGTGTAGGTTAGATGGGCTTCAGATTGGTTACACAGGGTGGTGCAACATTAAGGACTGAAGTGCCTGTACTACGCTGTAATGTTCTATGTTCTATGTACACTCTGTCAGTAATACTGTACTTTATAGTAACCTTTCTCCATACAGTGGTAGCACATTTCTCATGTGGAGTGAATACAAGCCTGTCTCAGTTACCTATCACATTTAAATCTCAGATACCTGGAAAATAAATATGGTTAAGAAATTTGTTCTGAATAATTAGTTTGAATCAACTGTTGTCTTGTTAACTAGACTCAACTAATGATTCTTCACCCTGAATCTCAACAAACATTTCTTGGGAGTAGACCATATTCTCAACACATTCTGAATTCATTTCCAGGCTTCTAGAAATACTGGGATTAAAGAATGTTAAATATTCAATTGCATGTTGTATTTTTGATGCTGAAAATATTGAAGTAGCATTCAAAAGCCATTGTAGATAGTTATTTTGCCAAAAAGCTACAATATGGTGAGAATCTCCTATGCAAAATCAACAACAGCAATTTGCATTCACATAGTGCAGATATCACAATAAAACATTGCTAAGTCCTTCACAGAAGCACTATCATATAGAATTTTACATACATGATATAACATATTAGAACAAGTTATCAAAAGTTTGGTTAAAGAGGTAGCTTTTATTGAATGTTTGAAAGGAGCAGCAAAGGTGAGGCTCGAATATCAATTAATGTGTATTCACAATTCAAGGGCACCATGATTAATATTGCAAAGCATACGTGTTTACTCTTAGCTCAAGTGTAATTTTGTATGTTTCATTCTCAGTTCGGCAACAATTTTTTGTATAGACTGAATGAACTGATACGATTTGCCTGATCCTAATTTTGAAGTTTGGAAATTGTTTGCTTGCAGAGCTTGACTCAAATTCCTGCTTACTGATGCACTTCTTTGACCAGAATTGGTTATTCACTTTCATTTTCTTTGGTGAATTCAATGACCTTAGTTTTGCCAATCAGAAGAATTATGATCACTTATGATGATTTTCTTTTGGTCACTCATTTTGTTATTTTTGCCTCATGGTGTCATTCTCACCTCTGTGTCAGAAAATTGAGGGTTCAGACTCCACCTCAGAGATTTGAATACCTAACATAGGCTTACACTCCAATGATGAACCATAGGAGTGCTATACTGTTCAGGTGAGATTTTAATCATAGGACCCCTCTGCTTTGTCAGTTAGATGTAAAAGATCCTGTTGTATTGTTTGAAAAGTCATGATTTGTAGATGCCGGTGGTGGACTAGTGTGTACAAAGTTAAAAATCAAGCAACACCAGATTTACATTACCTTGTAAACATTTGCTATAAATTCTGTGCCTTACAATCTTATACTCCACAACCACTTGATGAAGGAGCAGCACTCTGAAAGCTAGTGCTTCCAAATAAACCTGTTGGACTATAACCTAGAGTTGTGTGATTGAAAAGTGACTGCATTCTCAAGTTGCGGCCAACTTTTGTCACTTGATCACATTACTAAAACAGATTATCTGGTCAATAAATTATTTTTCCACATTGTTGTTTGTAAATAGCTTTCCATTTGGTTACAACCAGGTGAGGGGGCATACATCTGCTCCGCTTTGTTTCATTCCCTTGATGGGGAGCAAAAAATATATTAATTTCTCTTTAATATGTAGCGACATCATGCATCAATTAACTAAGCAAAATTAAATAGTCAATTTCTTATTTCTAAGGTGAAAGAAAGACAAATTTTATTGTTTACTAACAGCAAGATAAATAATAAAACACTCAGAAACAGATATAAAGATTAAAATGGGGAGTTTACTTGTGATCAAAAAAGCATGTTTAAGAAAAAACTATTTAAAATGCTTTCAGAGAACATGAGTTGTAAGGTTTTAATCTCAGTGTATTTACTTATGTCTCTCATTGTCAATAATCACAAAATTTGTAGATATGTATGAGTTCTTGGTGAATGGCTTTTTTTCCAATTTGCTTTATCACCAGATGCTGTTTTATAAGAGACAGCAGGGAGACAGACAGACAGCCTTCCAGCTCGGCTGTTATGAATGCATCATTATTCTCCCTGCTCAACCCAAAGCTATTGCCTGAAACACAGTTCATTTGTGCAATTCTTTGTCTGGCTTCATTGTCTTTTTACAAAGTGGAAAATCTGTGGGTAAGTCTTTAATTCCAACATATATAATTTCCAAAAATGTGTAAATTGAACAAAGATATCTCAGTCTAAATGATTGATTTCAGTTTAATGACATTTTAAACGCTAGACTGAATCTTATTTATTGATGGTTTCACAAATTGGTGCAACCTGTGTCAAATGATCACTGCAATATTTGTAAGTTAATGTTTTTCCTTTTTAATAGCTATTTTAGTCCCACATGGTCTCACATGTTAAAAATCAGATGATGCAAGTTGAAATTAATAGTCCATTTTTGTCACTGTCATACACTAACTCAAATATTGTCATGGAAGTAACTTAAAGTGCTTCAACTTCTTCCCCACAGATTGAGGTATGGAATTTAATCAATATTTAATCAGTAAGTGAATCAGGTTATGGGGAAAAACAGGAATGTGGAGTTGAGGATTAGCAGATCAGACATGATCTTATTGAATGGTGGAGCAGATTTGATAGGTTGAATGGCCTACTTTTGCTCCAACATTTTATGATCTTTTGAACACCATTGTTTACTTATTGAAGAAATCAATGAATGGAATGTACTGCGTATAGCTCGAAACAGAGGTATTAGTTGAGAAACAATGTGGCAGACAGGTACCTTCATATCATGAATATAAACAATGCAAACTAAATCACAATTCATTCAATCTTGGTTGATATTCTTTTGGCAACATTACACAGTACTGAAACCTTTTACAAATGTCACTGCACAATACAGAAATGGAAACCATTGACAGAAAATTGGCAGAGAAGGCTCTATTTCTCTCCACAGCAACTCAAACAACATGCATTAATTTTCCAAAGTAAGATGCTGGCAAATAAATTTAATCTTGAATAATCCTGTAGAAGATATATTAAAATGATTCTGGCAGATTTTTTTCATTGTCACGTATTTGTTATTTTATTGATAGGATGTAGAGCAGAAAGAGTGAGGGGATGGTAATGCTAATGTTTATGTTCTTGCTCCCAGATTATCATCACCACTTTTCTGCCCAGGCCATTCTCAAAGATGACCCTCAGTTACAAGCTGCTGGTAAGTTTGGAATAGCAAACAGACGCTATAAGGCTGGTTTCCAGTTGGGAAGGATTGGAGGTTAGTCACTTCTCAGACGGCCAGAGCTCAGACAGGTCAGAACTAGAACTTATTGTTAGTCCATAAACATGAAACCTCCCTATCTGCAGCAACAGTAACAGCTGTGCCAACCACAATCATCTTTCTTATTATCTGCCTCTCTCTCATTCCAGCAGGTAAATAGCCTTCAATAGGACAGAAAGAGTCAAGACATTGAAAGATTGCTCAACATTCAGATCCTCACCCCAAAGATGGAGAGAATCCTGATTCTAACCACCCTGAGTGGCTGACTGACTGTGTCCAAGCTCCTAGACTGATATCAGAAGCTGCCCTTGACTTACTGTGTTGGCACTCCCAGTGTGAAGGCTAGCTCCCTTGACTTGAGCAAGGGCTGTTGGCAACCTGTCTTTATATATACACTAAACGGCAAGGTAAGAGAAAAGAAATATGAGCCTAGTATATCTGTATGAGGGACAAAGCAGAAAAAGGCAAGGCATACATGACAGGAATACTGTTACCATACAGTGGAGGTGATGAAGCAGTGGTAACATCACTAGATAAGTAATCCGGCAGTCCCAGGTTTGGATCTGATTATGGCAGATGTTGAAATATGAATCCATAAAAATATGAAATAAAAAGCTTGCATAATGGTGACCGCGCAACCATTGCCAATTGTCAGAAAAATCCTTCTGGTACACCAATGTCTGTCAGGGAAGGAAATCTGCCAACCTTACTTGGTCTTATGGATAATAAATGCTGGCCTAGCCAATGGTGCCCACAGCTATTTAATGAAAGGAATAGATCATGGTGCCATTGTTTGCGTTGGGAATACACAGCAATAAAGAAATTGGCTCCCATCAAGCCAACCCCTATACAACAATTCACACATCCTATTAGCAACCATTTAATGTTTGGTTCTATCCTGGCTTACTGTCAGCAACCTCTTTGTGTGTTTCCTTTCTTGAACATTTCTCTCTCTCTAGGCATTGTCTCCACCCATTTGACTCAATCGTTTCCATCCACAATACCTCACACCATCATCAGCATAAATACCACTATTTCCCAGCTGCATTCAGTTTTGACAAAGGGTCACTGGACTCAAAATGTTAACTCTGTTCTTTACTGCACAGATGTTGCCAGACCTGCTGAGTTTCTCTATCAATTTCTGATTTTGTTTCAGATCTCCAGCATTCATAACTCTTTGTTTTGTTTTTATGGTCTGTATACGTGGCTGGGGAAACTAAAGATATGCATATATCAACATCATTAATGAACTCAGGAGAACTTTGTTGCAGGGAGTAGCTCACCTCCTGATTCCTAAAGCCTGTCCACCAATTGCAAGGCACAAGTCAGGGGTGTGATGGAATACACTCCACTTGCCTGGATAAGTGCACCATTTAAGTCCAATAACATTTAAGCAGCTTGACATCATCCAGGACAAAGCAGACTACTTGTTCCCACTACAGGGCAGCAGGGTGGCTCAGTGGTTGTCACTGCTGCCTCACAGCACCAGGGACCTCAATTGGGGTAACTGTCTGTGTGGAGTTTGCACGTTCCCTGCGGCATTTTCTCTGGGTGCTCCGCCTTCCTCCCACAGTCCAAAGATGTGCAGGCTAGGTGGATTAGCTGTGGGAAATGCAGGGTTACAGAGATAGAGTGGGTCTGGGTGGGATCCTATTTGGAGGGTGGTTTGGACTCGATGGGCCAAAAGGCCTGCTCCCACACTGTAGGGATTCTATAAAAATCATAGACGATCATTCCCTCCACCACAAACACTCAGCAGTTTCAATGTATATCATCTACAAAGACCACTGCAGAAATTCACCAAGGTTCTTTAATCAGCACCTTCCAGACCCATGACTACTATTATTTGGAAGGACAAGGCCAACAGTGTTATGGGCAGCCCACCACCTGCTGGTTTTTCTCCAAGTCACTCACTATCCGACTTGGAAATATATCACCATCACTTCAGTATTGCTGGGTCTGATCCTGGAACTCCCTACCGAACAAACTGGACTGCAGGAGATCAAAATGCCAACTCGCCATCACCTATTGAAGGATAACAAAGGATGGGCACTAAATGCTGGCCATATCTCATAAAAAAAAAATTTCTCTTCATCAGTTGTGAAATACAATGGTTTGAGTCAAGGAGTGTATAACATGTCCAACCTTTAAACTAGGATGAAACAATAAAACGTTCAATAAAAAGTTCAAATCAATAGCAATTGAACTGCAGCTGCCTGCTTTGAGCTGGCCTGCAAATCCTAGCCATATGAGTCAAAACAGAATGCAGCAGCAGTGCTACAGCCTGATGGACTCTCAGAGGTCAATAATATTAATCTTGGCAATGTTTCCCAAACTGAATCAAAATCTTTTAACCAGGGACATTGAAACAACATGAACTCTAGTCATCATTAGAAATGAACTATTAGCACTGGAAAACTTTTCCATTATTTGAGAAAAACTGTAAAAGTGACTTTACATCTTAACTTTTACTTGTCATTGACTTACACATTTTAATCATTATGATGTTGTCAAAATGGACTGTTTCATGGACAATGTGACAATAACATTAATTGTATTATATGCAGTAAGTTAAATGTAAGTTATATTGTCAAGAGTAAAAAAGAGTTATAGGTTGTTATACAATAGTGATTACTTTTCATTCCTTGGGAATAGCCATAAGGTAATACTTGTCACCTCAAGTCAGCCTAATTTCCCGCAGGGCAGATAAGAGTCAACCATGTTGCTGTGGATCTGGTGTGACATATAGGCCAGATCAGGTAAGGATGGCAATATCCTTCCATTAAAGGCATTAGTGAATCAGGTGGATTTCTTCCCTCACAACAATTAGCAAGAGTTCCATGGTCATCATTAAACTCTTAATTCTAGATTTTATTTTGATTGAATTCACATTTTAATATCTGCCATTGCAAAATTCAAGCCTGGTTCCTCAGATCATTACCTGGTTCTCTGGGTTAATAGTCAAGATTAGAGTGGTGCTGGAAAAGCACAGCAGGTCAGGCAGCATCCAAGGAGCAGGAAAAATTGACGTTTCGGGCAAAAGCCCTTCATCAGGAACCACATTCCTGATGAAGGATTTTTGCCTGAAACATTGATTTTTCCTGCTCCTCGGATGCTGCCTGACCTGCTGTGCTTTTCCAGCACCACTCTAATCTTGACTCTAATCTCCAGCATCTGCAGTACCTACTTCTGCCTCTCTGGGTTAATAGCCTAGTGATAATATTACTGGGCCATTGCTATCCCTTTCGAAAAGCAGAACAGAGTTTGTAACAACTTCTGGATTTCTAAATGCTTTGACAATGGTGTTATAATAGAATTCAATTTAGCACAGTGTTAACAAGACAATTAGATATTCTCTTACTTGCTAACATTGCAAACTGAAAATTTAAAGGGTGTCATTTTCTGTTCTGTTATACATGATTTTAGATTGGCCATGAAACAATCTGCATGGTAGCATGTGATACACTTTCATAGTGATGTCATGATTTTTTTTATTGCTGCACACCCCATAAGCCTTTGATGATAAAAGACTTTATGAGTTATTCTGCCCACATAGTACATTATACCCAAGGGATCTCTGTTGACATTGTAGCCTATAAGTAAAAGGTGGGAATAAAATTGCAAATACATTAGATATGGCAGTCTGCATAAAAAAATGGGTTTGTTGCGTCTAAAGTAACAGCATTAATATCAGAAATTTGAGAAAAGAGACTAGTTTACAGATTCTTTACACCATAATTTATCAGACAACAAATAATATTCTACTGCCAACAAAATAATGCTGCTTATAGTCAGAAACCTGATCTCTGTGGTAAAATTGGCAGCTGACTTTCCATACGAACACTGCAATCTCCCACAGGAAAGCCTAGATCAATCCTATGCTGGTTGAACTTACAAACTGGACATGGGGTTCAGCTACTTCACTGAGTACAGAAGAGGCTTGTGCTGTAAAACTGTCATGCAAGAAATTGGGATAGAGTTTGAAAACTTACAAGGTTTCATTTGGTAAACATGTTAATCACAATCAAATACACTGAAGTGAATGCCAGTTGATGTTGAGTTCATGAGTGTTGCTCCCAGATTCAATTCTGTTAGCACAACAGCACCACTGGATTGAAGAGAGGTGCCAAGTATTTGCTAAAGTGGTGAAATTTCTTTCTAAAAACTTCATTAATTTGTTTTCTCTTAGAATCTGAGAAGTTTTATGAATAATTTCTTTAAAATTCAGAATTTTGTCTTTAAAATATAAAACTACCTCAGATATATTTGAAATGATCTACAGTGTGGTATGTCTGTCATCAGAGATCTTTTCATTCTTCCACAGATGCATACATTAAAAGTGCTCCTGCAGTTTAGTCTTTCTAAACATATATAACCTGCAAACACTGCAGATAAAGTCAAAACCTCCTGATATCTAACAGATTCAGCTCCAAGTCTGGATGTGTATTCGTCCACTCTACCTTTCCATCAGGCATTACTTGTGGAAATAGGAAAGTAGCTTCCTAATTAATCAAAGTCAGATCTGCCTGAATGCCTAGAATCTCTGCTGTTCCTTGTCCCAGCTTCTCTCATATTCTCTCTCTGTTTTACCTTGAAAACTTCTGCTCAAAACTGGGAATGCCTGAAGGGGTTGCACGGTAAGTCAATGTGAAATTATCTCAGCAGGAAGAAGTTGCTTTTCAGCTTAAATGATTTAAGGCAGCAATTTTTCACACTCTCAAACTCTGACAAATGCCCAGATTGCCTCTCACGTTTCACTTAGAAATATTCAAAGAAAGCTATTTTTTATTAAAACACTCCAGAGAAAATTGCATGTCACTTTCCCTTTGAAATAAGTTTATTTCTCTTGACAGTGACAATTTTCACCTCAATGAAATTAGTTACTTCTTTCCAAAGCTAATTCTACGTAATTCTAGTATTTATACAAACTCTTATAAAGAATCACACAGAGTTGATTCTGTGACATAATTCCACTTGCCAGTTAAACATTGCTTAACGTCATTTGTTTCAGGAGTGAAAATTGTTTAATACTTTGAAATTAGATACAATCAATTGACATCTATGGCATCTAATCATTCAGTGAAAGAGTTAGCAATTTGGTTAAGAAAGACATTGCAGAAAATACACTGATGATTATTTCAGATGTATTAGAGGATACTATTTTCTAAGCTTTGAATTAGAGATTTAGATCGGCAAAATGAATGCATCAAAATGGTCGCTGTGAATAAAATGTGAAACAAAATACTCTTTTAAACAATCTATTTACATAAAAATTGTACACTAATTTTTACTCCATGTTTTGCCATACTTCACTTCTTATTTTCTGAATGTATTCAAAGAAATTATAAAGCTAATTAATAAGGTATCTTTTCAGTGCTCTGTCATCGAAATGCATATAATTAATTTTTGTAGATACTGTTTTATTGTGCTATTGTGATTATTACAGACCTGGAAATAACTCACTAATTTCAACACTATTACTTACGGATTGTATTTCCTCCAACTATCTTGATTGTGATCTTTTAAAACATATTTTATTTTTGGAGGTTTTTTTGAACTCTATGTAGATCAACAAAAGAAACACTGTCACTTCAATTCTGAGCATTTCAAATCATACTGGTTTTATGGACTTTTCTTGTAATAATCAGAGCCTTTTTCCTTTCAGTTTTTGAATGTTAGCAGGTAGCTAAACCTCTTTGAGTCATCTCATTGTAACATCTCTGCTCTGACAGCTACACAGAGAGCCATCATCCATCCAGTGTACATAATGTCAAAGCCTGATGATATCTAATAGACCCAGCTGGGACAGCCCATTCGCATGCTTAGATATTTCACAAAGGCTGAAAGAGACACAGCCTGCTGCACAGGAGACAGATCAAAGTTACTGAATTGTTCTAGTCTCAACTTATTTTTAAATCTATTTCTGATGAATTCTAGGTCATCACAAAAAAGTTAACTCTTTGTGTGTCTTTAGTATCGAAGCCAAAGATTATTTTTATCAATATGAAAAGACCAAGGTGGTTTTCTGAAAAATGTTTTGATTACCTTTTGATCTTTTTTCCTTCCTAGGGCTGAAATTAATACTGAAATAAAAATAAAACATATATATTACATTCAAATTCATTGTGTATTTCTGTGTGAATATATAGTTACGGTATTTAAACTCATGAAAGAGTTGTAACTTGACAATTGCTAATGGCATGTATTGACATGCAATTGGCACCATGGTCCCCATTTATAACACCCAATAATCTTTTAGATGAGGGAACAAAATTAACACTTAATGAAATTTTTGTTCTAGTTTATTTCGTATTTTCATTCATACTAACATTCAATGTAGTTTTCAGCATTTGAATGTAGTAACATTTTAGTTCTGAGTACAGGTGAATAGTACAACTGGCACACAGCCCAAGTCAGACCTTCGGTGTATCATTTGTATTCACAAAGCTTTCCAGCTGCAAACAAAGCCTTTCAATGGAGAACAACAGGGTTACTTTTTTTTTACAGAACTTAGTTATTTAAAAATAAGTTGATAATCTATCCTCAACAATCCACTCAGTCCATAAATAATGAAGTACATTTGTGAGAGCTGGTAGGCTAAAGTCAGTGACATTTCTAAAATTCTCTCATGGATATAGTGTCGATGGCTGGGCTAGCATTTATTGTCCATCCCTAGTTGCCCTTGAGAAGATGGTGGTGAGCTGCCTTCTTGAGTCACTGCAATCTATAAGTCGTAGGTAGACCCACAATGCCATTAACGACATTAAAGAAACAGTGATCTATTTCCAAGTCAGGAGGGAAAATGGAGTTGGAGGAGACTAAAGTCTAGCTCAACTTACACCTTATATAATGTTGATCACTTATTATAAGTGATTTTAATTCATTTGCATCTCCTCTGAAGCTTAAAAACAAACTCTACTTAAAAAATTGTGCATAAGCATCAGCAAAAACAAAACAAAATGGCATCCCTATATGTGGAGTAGCTCATCATAATCACTTAAAGAACTGAGAAGTAAAATTAACAGTTAGCTGAAGTTAGTTTCTCTAAGCCACCTGATAGATAATGAAAATATATTGGCCAGTATGTAAGCTGTATTTCATGGCTAAGGGTAGAGGATGGGAAGAGAGGCTATGCATGTTCAATCTGTAACATTTGTAAAGCATGGCTGACATAGTTTTACTAGATTAGCCTATGAACGTTTTGTGCCATGTATACTACAGTGAGTTTCTTAAGATAAACAGCATCCCCACAAATAGTAATTGAAAGGAAAGTTGAACTTATCCACTACATTATTATGGAACCACAAGAATAAGTATGTTCCGTACCTTCCCACCCAAGGGTTCATTCCCAATCCCCACACCCGTCATCAATCTTCAGAGAATTTACTTCATCAGATAACCAATGAGCTCTCTCTGGAACATAAATGGCCCTGGCACACCATCATTATTAAGCTAATGAGACAAGAGGGATCAACATCTTGTTGACATGGTCCGATCACCAGGCCATTAATTTCAATGCAAAATTGGTGTATTCTGAGTACATTATTAGCCTCAATATTCTGTTAGAAGTCCAAGTCAACATGGTGGCTCAGTGGATAGCACTGCTGCCTCATCCAGGTTTGATTCCAGCCTCAGGTAACTGTCTGTGTGGAGTTTGCACATTCTCCCTGTGTCTGTATGGGTATCCTCCAGGTGCTCCAGTTTCCTCCTACAATCCAAAGATGCAGAGGTTAGACTGATTGGCCATGGTAAATTTCCCATAGTGTCCACAGATGTGTAGGTTAGTTGGGTTAGTCATGGAAAATACGAGGATAAGGTAGAGTGGGTGGGATGCTCTACAGAAGGTCCGTGTGGATTCAAAGGGCCGAACAGCCAGTTTCTACACTGTAGGAATTCTATGGTTCTTGGTCATGCCTACTAATTTCTGAAAAAAATAATATTTTACAAAGATTTTTAACAGAAGCTATGTTATTGCACATTTCATTACACTCATCCCTCTTCTTGGAGAATAATGTTTGGGCGGCACGGTGGTACAGTAGTTAGCACTGCTGCCTCACAGCACCAGAGACCCGGGTTCAATTCCGCCTCAGGTGACTCTGTGTGGAGTTTGCACATTCTCCCGTGTCTGCGTGGGTTTCCTCCGGGTGCTCCAGTTTCCTCCCACAATCCAAAAATGTGCAGGTTAGGTGAATTGGCCATGCTAAATTGCCCGTAGTGTTAGGTGAAGGGGTAAATGTAGGGGAATGGGTCTGGGTGGGTCGCACTTCGGCGGGTCGATGTGGACTTGTTGGGCCAAAGGGCTTGTTTCCACACTGTAAGTAATCTAATCTAATCTTGCGGGAATTCAGGCTGATAAACATCCTGATGAACTGCATCGTGAACAGTTCTTCCATTGCTACCAACCCTGGAGCAGGACTTGAAACTGGGTCTTCTCGCTCAGAGGCAGATGCATGATCAATTGAGTCACAAAACCTCTACAGAATTTATTGGTAGAGCTTACAGAAATAATTATGGAAATGTTGAGAGAGCATTGAATTTGGTGATCAGCAAAGTGGGAATGGAAAACTTTTATAAATTTTACAAATTTTGCATCAAATTTCAGGATCCAGTATTTCAAGTGGCAGAAACAGGTCAGAACCAAATTTAAGTTTCCTTTCCTCAGGGGATTTTTTTTAAAAAAGGCATAGGGATAGCCCTAACCCTATCTCAAGCTGGATGTAGGCAATGTGCCCACAAAACTGTTAGTGTGCTCTACTTACCATCTCGGAAGAGTATTTTCCAAACTGACTACCTTTCTCACTTCCTTCATGGAGAAGGATTGCTAAGGTAGTACAAACGATTTAAGCCAGATTTCTTGATGTTTTACTGTACAGACCCATGCCAATTTCTTCAGGGGCTCTCTGTCCATTTGCTGCAAGGTTGGAAGAATTTGAGCAAATGCCCATTGGGAGCACTTTGAATTCAGTTGACATGTGTAGTTGTTTGAGGAATGAACAGTTTTCCTTTGATTTCAACCCAGGTATAGTAACTGCAAAAACCTAATTTTATATGAAAGAAAGTATGAAGTGGGGAAAGAATCTGAACTGGAAATGTAAACATAAACTTCGAAAGGTATAGTCAGATTTGACATTGTGGTGTGATTGGTCTGAATCAGTCAAGCCAAGAGAGAAAGACACATCCTTGCAGCAAAGACAACCATTGACAATAATTCAACCATGACCCTTTGTGCCTTCTGGTGGTCAATCACAGAGAAACATTGATGGCATGATGCTTGCTCATCCACCATGAAGGACAAATGGCTCATGGCAACATGTATCTAAGAGTAATGTGTTTACACACAACATTTAATCAAACTACTGTTCACTAGCTGATAATTCTTTATGCCTGAACTGGCAAGCAGAGTGTTGAACATCTGATGTGTTAACTTTAATTCAGATTATGTTAACTTTAATTCATATTAATTTGAAGCCTAGACATGGGCGAGACACATCAACATAGGCTTCATTAACAATAACATTTGGAACACTGAATTTATTGAATCTGGAATATAGAACATAGTGAGCTATGCCTGAACTGGCAAGCAGAGTGTTGAACATCTGATGTGTTAACTTTAATTCAGATTATGTTAACTTTAATTCATATTAATTTGAAAATTTTTTAAAACAGAGACACATCAACATAGGCTTCATTAACATTAACATTTGGAACACTGAATTTATTGAATCTTGAATATAGAACATAGTGAGCTAAATTTTAATTCAAAAGTACAAACAAATGTCAGAGTAAAACTTATAAACAGAATCAGTACTATTTTGAGCAATTTTATCTCCATTCAGATAAAAGACAGAACACAGTTTTGAAAATTGATTCAGTGTAAATTAAACAGGAGCAGTAGAAACCATAAAATGCTGTTGAGAAATGGCATATGCATCGTATATTTTATCTAACATAAACAATAAAGCTTGAAATTCACGTTTGTTTTATTCATTTTTTGAATCAAAGGGCATGATTTTTAAGTGTTTATGGTTGAAATGTTAACAGTTCTAGGGAAATAGGGAACAGTTCTATTTGCTGCACCAAATATCAG
This sequence comes from Chiloscyllium plagiosum, assembly GCF_004010195.1. Taxonomy (NCBI): domain Eukaryota; kingdom Metazoa; phylum Chordata; class Chondrichthyes; order Orectolobiformes; family Hemiscylliidae; genus Chiloscyllium; species Chiloscyllium plagiosum. The sequence goes on along the minus strand of NC_057728.1, from coordinate 35,733,448 downwards.
CTCTTGCCATATCTGTCATTACCATTACAAGTGAAGGTTCATTCTGGGCTATGTTGGTAATGCAACACTATTCCCCCTCCAAGTATTAATCCATAACATTTCCCTTGCCAGTCATATTTGTAATCTATCAGTTTAAGATTGAATAACTCTAAGTATAGCTATGCACACAAACAAAACCACCCCATGTTTTTCTAAAAGTACCTATTAAGAGGCACCCTTTCCATTTCTATGTTGTAAAGTGCAATCTCGCTGGAAAGTACCAAAATACGTTCTGATTGTTTGTGTAATATATTCAAGTTATTTCTGCATCATATTATGCTAAAACTCCATGAGTTAGAGATTTCATTTTTAATTCAATTGATGAACTGAACACAAATTTACTCAAAATTGTGCCCACTTTGGGAGTTTTGCTGTTTCTAGAGCATTTGCTCAAACCTATTTGCATATCACAATGTAAATTCTGCCATTTTAAATTTTGAATCCAAAAAAGGTGCCTTTCAAAATATTCCATGATACATTTAGAAGTGGCATTTTGATGAAGCTGGATTAATTCTGTAAAAAAACTGTCTTCCCACTAAGTATGGCCAATCACAGTGTTAATTCACAACAAGCCAGCAACCTGTTTTCACATTGCTGAAAATGTTTTTCAAGAATTATGCAGAATGATTGTTAGTAACTGCAGCTAGTTGATCGATAAGTTAAACAAAATTACATTCAAACATTCAAAATGTGTCTATTTATGCCTTTACATGCAAAAGAATCAATTTAATGTTGAGAACTTCCATGGCAATTACAAATTAGCATCATTAGTGGAAGCTTCAGATAGTGACTCATTCAGTCTGGGAATATGGCGAGTTTTATGGGAAGGATGGTGTTTTAAACTTAGTATCAGGGATTAAAGGAACTTTCTTTTTTGTTAAAAGTAATTAACTCTTAAAATACAGTGATCTTTTGTGAGTATTGCGGTAATTTGGGAAATTATGTTGAGGACCATTGAAACAAAACTGAAACTCTAATCCCTTTAAGTTTAGGATCTAACTATTGAAAGGAATCCTTTAAATATATTTCATTTATTCATCTTGTAGCTGCACCTGATGGTGGAATGTTACCCATTATCTTAGGTCTAACTTTCAGTAATTATTCAGCACCAATATATAAAATTGGATCAATTAGAAGATATTCAAGAAATTTAGTAATTTAACCATTATGCAATAGAAAAGTATTTTATGGCATACAAGCCTTGTAACTGTAAATTATAAAATATTTATCTATCTACCCATCTCCTCCCACCCAAGTTACTCAGCAAGCTTATCTTGTGAGTGAATGACTGCAGAGGTTTGAGGTGTAAAATTCTGATCGGAGCTGATCTCTCACTGGACAGTGTTTCAACCCTACAATTGGTTACAGCAGTTCTACAGAAGCGGGAGAAGAAATTAGCCATTATTTCACTTCTGATTATTATCAATTAATCCACTGCTTAAGTTACAATCTTGTGTATTTTAGATGAGGACAGGATTAATGATGCCTCATGTGGATGAATCAATTTTTGATTCTCAAAATCAAAGCTTCTAAATAAATGATGGCCTGTTTAGAAAGGTAACTGTGATCCATAACTCCATGCTATATACAATCTGCTTGATAGTGACTAGCTGCCTAAGTCTCTCTGCTCTAAGCATTAAGCACCACAGCTAGTTTAAAACTCTTTAACCTCTGATACCTCCATGCTAAAACTAATCTGGTCATTTGCATATACATGATATCCAGTTTGGAGATGTCTGTCATGTTGTTGCCTCCTTTGCACCAGATTTGCAAGCCACTCAATCTCCACAATTCTCCATACAAGAAATTCACCCTACCCTTGAATGCTGCAAAAACAAAATGAATATACCTAGCCACATGTGGTCAGCCAAATATTCCACTCCCAGGTATATTGAAGAAGGAACTCTGGAATACCTTAAGTATTTTCTGTGAGTTGACAGCTAGCTCTCTTTCAAAAGGCTATCCATTAACAAGAAGCCTTTCAAAAGGCTATCCATTAACAATGGCACCAGCAAGACCTGTTACAAAGCATATCGATGAATGTTTGTCAACAAAGACCTTCAGAAGTCAACAAAAGTTGAAACACACGAAGTCTCCTTCTGAAACTGCATCCACAAGAAATGATTTTAAAAACTCCTGAAAAATCAATTTTAATGGACACCATCCTTCCCCTGTGAGATTCTGTTTCTCCAATTCTTGAAGGGCTAATGTCCCTGAGGTGGAGAAAAGAAAAAACTCAAAGATGTTTTGAAACTCTCCTTGAAATTTGACAGCATTGACATTAATCGCTGTCAGGGGTTTTCTATCAATCATAGAATCATACAGATGTACAGCATGGAAACAGACCCTTCAGTCCAACCGGTTCATGCTGACCAGATACCCCAACCCAATCTAGTCCTACCTGCCAGCACCCAGCCCATATCCCTCCAAACCCTTCCTATTCATATACCCATCCAAATGTCTCTTAAATGTTGCATTTGTACCAGCCTCCACCACATCCTCTGGCAGCTCATTCCATAC
>NC_057728.1:35725937-35730139 GCF_004010195.1 Chiloscyllium plagiosum | reverse complement strand
TTCCCACGCACAAAGCCATGTTGACTATCCCGAATCAGTCCTTGCCTTTCCAAATACATGTACATCCTGTCCCTCAGGATTCCTTCCAACACCTTGCCCACCACCAAGGTCAGGCTCACCAGTCTATAGTTTCCTGGCTTGTCTTTACCATCCTTCTTAAACAGTGGCACCATGTTTGTCAACCTCCAGTCTTCCGGCACCTCACCTGTGACTATCGATGATACAAGTATCTCAGCAAGAGGCCCAGCAATCACTTCTCTAGCTTCCCACAGAGTTCTTGTGTACACCTGATCAGGTCCTGGGGATTCATCCACTTTTAACCATTTCAAGACATCCAGCACTTCCTCCTCTGTAATCTGGACATTTTGCAAGATGTCACCATCTATTTCCCTACAGTACAACTTGCCCATCAAACTGCATCATTCTTTGAGTCACAATGTTTTAATGATGAAGATGAGCAGCAGCAGAAAAGTGGACAAATCCAGATCTGACTGCCTCCCCTCCCCAAAACTCTTTGGATTGAGAATTGGCCTGTTCAGTACATGAAGACCCATGCACCTGAACTGGGCCCTGGGGAGGTCAGAGTCAAGATTAGAGTGGTGCTGGAAAAGCACAGCAGGCCAGGCAGCATCCAAGGAGCAGGAAATTCGACTCTTCGGACAAAAGCCCTTCATCAGGAATTCCTGATGAAGGGCTTTTGTCCGAAGTGTCGGTTTTCCTGCTCCTCGGATGCTGCCTGACCTGCTGTGCTTTTCCAGCACCACTCTAATCTTGACCCTGATCGCCAGCATCTGCAGTCCTCACTTTTGCCCTGGGGAGGTCCACCATTCCTGCTCCAGGCTGAATCGAAGAGATGTGGAAAGATGATAAGAACTGTCCCTTCCACCAGAGCACTTGGATGTCCCCTTGCCTCAAACTTCACTTCCGGGGGAGGGGGAGACATTTAATTCCTCTCAGAGTTGCTGTACAACCAATAGTGGAATACATTCTACATTGCTGGAGCACATTTCAAATGACTCAAGACTTTTATTTGTCCATGTATCTTGATTTGAAACAGGAACCTTACTGGTTTCCTAGGTAGACGCAATTTTAACTCTGTATCTAATAATTTCCTATTTGAGTTTGCAGTGAATCTCTAATAGTAAAAATGCTAAACATAAACACAAACATATAGCTCATTAATTTTATTGTCTTCGAATAGGCTTGAGTTTTATTAAAGGCTAGATTGCACAAGGCAGGCATATTAATTTAGAAGGGGGGGGCTATTCTGCAGCAGTTTAATGCTGGGAGGAGCACTGATTGCTTTAGAGAGTCTGTTGCTTCCATCGCATTCAGAGGTCCTGCCTTAGACAGCTGCAAGCCTGACAGATGTCCAGACACTTTGTATTTCCAACAGTACTGATAACAATCAGTGTCCATATCAAAGAGCCGGGATCATACCAAGGAGCCCAGGTAGGTCTGGATTCAGGAGTCCCCATGAGGGAGTGAGAAGGATAAGCTGTTGGACAACCTGCATGGTTTGCAGCTCCCCCACTCAGAGAATGAATTACTTACAATAGCAGGACGAGGCCCTTAATTTAATATTGATTGGTCCAAAGGGCCTGTCCACAAGTCAGGAGTGTGATGGAATACTCCTCACTTATCTGGATGACTGCAACTCCAACAACACTTAGGAAGCTTGACATCATCCAGGACAAGACAGCAAGTTTGATTGGCATCACATCCTGAAACATTCACTCCCTCTATCATCAACACTCAAGAGCAGCAGTGTGTGTCATCTTACAAGATACACAGCAGAAGTTCACAAAGGTTCCTTGTGCAGCACCTTCCATACCCATGACCTCTATCATCTAGAGGGAGAAAGGCAGCAGATACATGGGAACGCCACCATCTACAAGATACAAGTCTTTCACCTTTCATGTTTGGAATATATTATGTTCCTTCATTGGGTCAAAATTTGAAACTCCCTCCCTAAAATCACTGTGACTGTCCCCACATGAAATGACTGCAGTAGTTAAAAAAGGCAGCTCACCATCACCTCCTGAAGGGCAATTAGCAATGGGCAATATATACTGGCCCAGCCAGAGAGGCAAATTTTGTTTGAAATACTTAAAAAGAAGTCCAAGGACAGGTGGACTGCCTGATGCATTCTCTATCCACATAAAATTTCAGACAGGTCAGGGGTAGGCAGGCAGGTGGCAGAAATGCCAACTATTGGACGCCTTTTACCAGACCGTCATGCCCCTGTTCCAGTGCACAGCCAACAGGGGAGTATAAAATCCAACCATATAGAATTGAAACTTTTGGTAGTTGTGGGGTTAAAATTCACAAATTGTACATGCTATTATTTTCTGTATTTAACTAAATTTCCCATTTTACCGGTGTATATTTCTACTGTAGGATAATATGCCTCTTCTAATCTGAACAATAATGATTTCAGTGTCTTCAACACTTTCCATATAGCATTCCATTTGCAAAAGCCTAATATATAACAGAACCTTTGATCTGGTATATGCTTTTCTAGTTTCAACATCTTCCATTCTCTCCAAGTTTACTTGGCCAATTGGGAATAATCAGATAGGCAAAGAAACTGTGTGCTGAGTTTATTAGTGACAAAAACAAGAACAGAAAGTTGATGCCTTATTTTTCTTGGCAATAGCCACAACGTTTTATTGAATAAAACTAAACAGAAAATCTTTTTTTCTTTCATGAACTCAACTTTTCTTGTCTGTTGGAGAAATACATTTTACTTTGTGTGCTGGCTTGCTTGCCTTAATGCTGTAAATACTTTCACTTTAGTTTTTGCCAGCCGTGAAACACACAATGTTAACATGATGCCAAAAATGTCCAGTTGAAATTGTATAGATTTTCAGAGCTATAAAAACTGTAAGAACCCCAAGGAAGAATTAAAACCACAATGTGCAACTTTGAAGTGCTGGGTGAGTCAGGATAGCTGTGAATTTTCCAATCCCAGCTGTTGTGGAAATAAAATGGAATCTGAGACAATTGAATTTTATTTTCCAATTCTAAGTGACAACTCTATGCAATAGCCACAAAACTGAATAAGAAGGACAAGCAATTAAGAGTGACAACCTGTGAACAATGCTAGGGGAGAAAGTGCTGCAACCTGTATTGCAGCTGAGATCTCATTGAGGAGCAGAGAACCCAGACAGAAGAGATTTTGAAGGCAAAAAATGCAGGATGTAAGTATTGCAAAGGACAACACACAAAATAAATGGAAGCACAGCAGCACGAGGCAGCAAAGTTCTAGTGAAAGCAAAGCTCTAGTTGCAAGGAGTTTAATCACTTAGCACTCAGCTAGTGTGATGATGCTGCTCCTTTAACAAGGTTATGTTGTCCTTAGGTTTTTTTCAGAGCGGTTGTAAAGACACAAGTTCCAAGAGATTTAGGTTTGAAGGGTTTTAGGACCAGTTTGATTATAGCTAACAGATACTGCCTCAGACAACAGGCTTTCAAGTTTAAAAATAATACATGTACAATGAAAGGGGAGTGGCCAGTTCTCCCAGCTCAGCTTTTCTCTCTGGTTTGGTTTGGTTTTAGCAAGCAGTCTGGCTGTTTAGGGCAGTCAGTTAGTTGTGAAGCTATGGGACCCAAAGAAGCAGGTCCATGCTGATCCTCCCTCTCTCTGACATCTCTCTTATAAGAACCTATGTTGGATTTTTCCTTTTCTTTTGCAAAGGGATGTTTATGGAAATTGTTACAAGTATTTGGAACAGGGGGACCCTTCCACTGACACCCTCCTTTGACTAACTGAACTGGTCCTCACTCTTAACAACTTCTCCTTCCAATCCTCCCACTTCCTCCAAACCAAAGGAGTAGCCATGGGCACCCACATGGGCCCCAGCTATGCCTGCCCCTTTGTCAGATATGTGGAACAGTCCATCTTCCGCAGCTACACTGGCACCATCCCCCACCTTTTCCTCTGCTACATCGATGATTGTATTGGCGCTACCTCGTGCTCCCTCGGGGAGGTTGAACAGTTCATCCACTTTACTAACACCTTCCACCCTGACCTCAAATTTACTTGGATCATCTCGGACTCCTCCCTCCCCTTCATAGACCTCTCCATTTCTATCTTGGGCGACCGACTCAACACAGACATTTACTACAAACCGACCGATTCCCACAGCTACCTAGATTACACCTCCTCCCACCCTGCCCCTGTAAAAATACCATCTCAT
>NC_057728.1:35658292-35725251 GCF_004010195.1 Chiloscyllium plagiosum | reverse complement strand
CCCCTCTCTCTTGCCTATCACCCTCACCCTCACATCCTTCCACCTATCGTATTCCCAGCGCCCCTCCCCTAAAATCCCTCCCCCCCCACCTTTTTATCTCAGCCCACTTGGCACACCAGCCTCATTCCTGAAGAAGGGTTGATTCTCCTCCTCCTCGGATGCTGCCTGGCCTGCTGCACTTTTCCAGCACCACACTTTTCAACAGCTTTCTGATGGAACCTATTACAGATGATCTGTTAATAAATTGATATGCAGGCATGATGGAAGAAACCATCACAGACCATGATCAGAATCTAGTATAACTGCTATAGACAGCACATCAAATAAACCTGAAACTAAAAAAGAAAAGGATACAGATGAAGATGTCTGAAGTCAAGTAGGTAGGTCAACTATTGACAACAATAGGACTTGGCCAAGATCCTGATAAGGTGACACCTATAGAAGAAATGCAGTAACTGACAAATGAAAAAGCAGTGCAACAACAATTTGCAGTTTTGAGAACTATTTATTTATTATCTATTCATTTTTCCCAACATATCATCACACCAGAGTGTGAACCTCGACACAAGCTCACTGCTAGGGTGTGTGGTGGTGCAGACACACAGAACAAAAAACAGATTTCACTTATCTCAAGAAACTAGAACAACAGCTTATAAGGACATAAGAAATAGGAGTAGGAGTAGGAGTAGGCCACCTGGCCAACTGGACCTGCTTCACCATTCAATAAGATCATGGTTGATCTTTTTGTGGACACAGCTCCATTTACCCGCATACTCACTATAACCCTTAATTCCTTCACTCTTTAAAAATCTATCTTTGCCTAAAAAACATTTGATGAGGTAACCTTAACTGCTTCACTTGGCAGGGAATTCCACAGATTGACAACCCTCATTATGGTCTGGAAATCATCAACCCAGCAGGCACTGAATCTTAAAAGCATGTATCTTGCTCAATTCAAGCAAACTATGCATCTGTCCAAGTGCTGCAGGAATAGCAATGAAAGGATGGTCTGAAAGCCTCAAGGAAACACGTTACAGTAAGAGAGTATTGGGCATGCAGAGATTAAATAGTAGCCCAAGGTGGCTTCTTCTACAAAGGAAATATCTCATCTCCAAGGACATGAGAAAAGAAATGCTGAAGTGCATCCAGAAGGCATTAACACACTGAGCCTAGTCCAATGAAGGCAAAGGAATCACTTTGCTAGTCAAATATGAGCAATGAGATTAAGGATCTCATTAGCCATTGCAATGCTTGTAATGATTACAAAGATAAAAAGTCACATATGACACACAACATCCCAGACAAGGAAGCTTGGAGTTAATCTCTTCACTCTCACAAGAATTGAATATCTTGTCACTGTTGACTATTACCTGACTATTGTTAGACCAGTAAATGCTAAGATTGCCAACAAGAATGTAGAATGCCTGAAAACACATTTCAGTTTGTACAGCATTCTGGATATTCTGATGACTAATGATGACCTGCACTTTATGAGGGAAGAACTCAGCTGCTTCATAAAGGATTGGGAAATTCAATAACCGACATCATCTCCACACGATTCCACTCAAATGGGATCATGAAGAAATTAACCAAATCAGGTTCACAATGGAATCCTTGATGGGAACAATACAAAAACTGAAGGCATGTAAATAGTCCAGTTCAAAGATGATTGTCATACTGATCCCAAACTACTCTTCTAATTCCAAAATTACCGAAGCCAGAAGATGTAACAGGCATGAGTGACAAAATCAAGGTGAAATGGCAGGAAGTCAAATTTCACTTTGATTAAGCCTGCTGAATTATTGTGAGAGCTGAGCATTGGAGATCCAGTCAGAGTGCATATGTTCAACACCTTCTCAACTGAAGTCAACACACATGACAATTAGTGCAGAAGATGTGTCCTTACCTCAGGCAGCAGTCCAGGAAGAAATGATCTCAATAGAGTACAGAGCAACCATCTTAGAGGTTGATTGTTCCACAACAATAGGAATAGATCAGCAAGAATAGTTAGCGATGAATAATATTCAGCATAGGGTAGGTGATGGTCTAGTGGTATTATTGCAATACTATTAATTCAGAAACTCAGCTAATATTCTGGGGACCTGGGTTAAAATCCTGCAATGGCAGATAGTGAAACTTGAATTCAAGAAAAAGAATCTGGAATTAAAGGTCTAATGGTGACCATGAAACCATTGTTGATTGTCAGAAAAACTCATCTGGTTCTCTAGTGTCCTTTAGGGAAGAAAATCTGCCATCCTTACCTGGTCTGGCCTACATGTGACTCCAGACCCACAGCAATGTGACTGACTCTTAGCTGCCCTCTGGGTAATTAGGGATGGGCAATAAATGCTGGCCTAGCCAGAGATGTCCATAGCCCATGAATGTATATAAGAAAAAATACACTGCCCAGAGAAGGACCATCACCTAAGAAATGAGCAGACACCAGACAAACAGGCAATTACATCTCACACTCATATGATTAAAATGCTTTAGAGATAATGAATGAAATGCCGATGCAGTGACAGATGAAAGTAGGACTGACTAGAATGAGCATATAGCTTTGATAATGTACATTATTTTCTTTGTTGACCATGTATATTGGGTAACTTTGAATTGAAATGAATTGAATTTATTGTCACATATACCGAGGCACAGTGAAAAGCTTTGTCTTGTGAGCATAACAGGCAGATCATAGAGTTAAGTAGCATAGATAGCAAATAATAGGTAAACAGTGGCAAAAACAAAAACATAGGTAGGGGCGAATGTTAAGAATTTCTGAGTCCATTCAGTATTCTAACAACAGAAGGATAGAAACTGTTTTGAAACCGGCTGGTGCATGTGTTCAGGCTTCTGTACCTTCTCCCCAGTGGTAGAGGTTGCAGAAAAACATTGCCAGGGTGAGATGGATCTTTAAGAATGCTGGCAGCCTTTCCTTGACAGCGGGCCTGGTAGATGGATTCTATAGATGGGAGGTTGGCCTTTGTGATTGTCTGGGCTGAGTTCACCACTCTCTGTAACCGTCTCTGATCTTGAATGGTACCGTTGCCATACCAGGTAGTGATACATCCAGACAGAATGCTCTCGATGGCACACCTATAAAAATTGGCAAGGGTATTCACCGTCATGCCAAATTTCCTCAGCTGCCTGAGGAAGAAGAGACGTTGTTGGGCCTTTGTAACCAGTGCGTCCACATGAAGAGTCCAAGAAAGCTTGTTGTGGATGACCACTCCCAGGAGCTTGACATTGTCCACTCATTCCACCTCTGTGCTATTAATGTGTAGGGGGACATGAGTAACATCCTGCCGAAAGTTGATAATGAGTTCTTGGTTTTTCTGACATTGAGAGCTAGGTTGTTCTCAGTGCACCATTTTTTCAGGCCTTCCACCTCCCATCTGCAGTCTGTTTCGTCACCATCTGAGGTTCGACCAACTATGGTAAATTATAACTGCAAATGACAGTGTTGTTTCTGCTCTTTTATGAAGAAGGGGGTGTTTGGAGAAATGCATTTGTACAAAGTGTACTGGCTGGCTTGCCATAGTCATGAGGTTTCTACCCCTACTGTAAATGAATTCACTTTGGTTTGTGGAAGCCATTAAATACTCAACTTGAAACATTGTCTATGGAAGACAACATTTCGTGAACTGATGTAAATCTCTATCAATGTCAATGCACTCTTAATGCAATGCTACAAAAGAAACAAATGGGATCTAAGATGCCTATAATTCACATTTTACTGAGTCAGTCTGAACACTGTCTGCTTCCTGATAAATTTCCATTAAAAATAAATCTGCTCTACAATAATCCTTAAAAATGAAATAAGCTTGGATTACAGTTTGAAAAATTAGATGTCTGATTAAACAACAAATGGTAGATTAGTGTTCATTGATCTGTACTTCATGGTTGTAGTTTTAGTGAATTATTTACTGCCTGTCTCTGTTCACAATGTATTTTTTGTTGTTACAATAGAGAGAGAAATCTGAACCACACACATGTGTTCTTGTCACTCATGCTCAGTAACAGACTGCTGACATGTGCGTTGCAGCTGAAAATTGGACCATTTCCGGCTTTCAAATATCTGTAATTTTACCTTTTATCACGGAGTTTCTATTTCAGCTTCCCGTACACACTTTAGTTTCTACTAATATAGAAAATGTTTATTTTTTAAGCAATTAAAGTCACTTCTGGTGAACCATATGCTTTTTATAACTGTTCAGAACTTGTGGGTTAGTTTCCTTCTCTCTTTAACCTGACACTACATACAGAATATCACAGCAAATGTTTTCAAGTTGTCCCTTCCATGTTTAATACTAATACAAAATACAGTATTCTTGTAGATGAAGATGTGGAGATGGATCTAGGGGAAAGGACAGGAAATAATAGCTGACAAACACTACTGATCCATGCCAAGAAGCTTCCATTGAAAATTGGCCGCAGGTACATTTATATCTGATTCGTTTGGAGACTATGATGGAGAGCTGTCTAAAAATACAGGTTAGAAAACTGTATGAATTTCTGTCCTTTGTGTTTATATCAGAAAAATCTAAAATGATATTTACAGCCCAGCATAAATATCAATCCACGGTGGTCTTGATATACTCCTTTGTTAGTTTCCTACTGGGCCTTTATTTTGAATGTGAGACTCTAACTATTGATGCATCAATTTTTTTTAAAAGAACCATATTATTTCTACTGAAATTCATGCATTGTTGGAAAATGAACTGTGAATTTCCCCAGATGTGGAGAGGCTTGCGGTCTCAGTGATGCCCACAACACTCAGGAGTTATAGAGGTTTACTAGTCAAGATGCACACATCCAAATCCTGGCCACGTATTAGTCTGGATTTGGGCGGCACGGTGGCACAGTGGTTAGCACTGCTGCCTCACAGCACCAGAGACCCGGGTTCAATTCCCGCCTCAGGCGACTGACTGTGTGGAGTTTGCATGTTCTCCCCGTGTCTGCGTGGGTTTCCTCCGGGTGCTCCGGTTTCCTCCCACAGTCCAAAGATGTGCAGGTCAGGTGAATTGGCCATGCTAAATTGCCCGTAGTGTTAGGTAAGGGGTAAATGTAGGGGTATGGGTGGGTTGCGCTTCGGCGGGTCGGTGTGGACTTGTTGGGCCGAAGGGCCTGTTTCCACACTGTAATGTAATCTAATGTAAATCTAATCTAATCACATGTTCTTTACATAGGTAGAATTAAAATAAAACATGAACATGTTGAATGAGCAAATTTTAAGTCAAGAAAATATTCCCATAATTTCCACAAATAAAATACAGCAGGAATAATACAATTGGTGATAAAGAAATTAGTAAAACCTACTACTCAACAACAGTTCATATTGATTCATACCCCAGGGTTTTGTGTTACCTGGGAATCCTTCAGTCCAATATTAAATACTGGCCGGAGTGATGCTTTGTTGAACTTCACGTGAGCTTACTGATTGGTTATTTAACTCAACGAAAACTGATTTTTTTGTGTGTGTTATTAAGACTGTGTGCTTTTTCAATCAGATGCCAATACAAAAAAAATTTGCTAGGGGTAATGTCATGTGTGGGTAGAATGTCTGGAATTATGTACCAAATATCCTGAATAAACTGAAAATTTACACATTAATTTTCATCTGATGTAGTTATAGTCTTTCTAAGATTTCTTGAATAACATTTGTGATATCCATTATTCTAGCAAATACCTTGATAGAATGTACAGGGGGCATTTTTATGTTTGCACAATATAGGACCTAATCGAAACATACATATAGGTTAATAGCATCCCAAAGACATTTTGTTAATCATTATATTTAGGTGAAAGGGTTAAATATTTCAAGTCAGAGGAAATGTTAACAAACATTAATGCATTTCTGTATTCGTATGATGTATGCCAGTATTTTCCTCTTAGAACAATTACAGGAAGGAAATCATCTGCATTATCCTATCTTCACACACAAAACTATCATTTGCTTCTTAGTTTTTAAAAGGAAAACATTTTTTTCCAAGAGAAAGCTGTTTTTCCACCTAGTTTATGTATGTCATAATATAGTCAAGTAACTATAATGTTGGTGGTCTATAACCACTGAATACATGGTTTCTTTCTGATTTGGATAACCAAAGAAAATTTATTTCAGCAGTGAAAATTGCGACAACTAAGAAACTGAACAGAAAAGTCTTCCTATAAAATTGCCTCTGTTTTCTAATACTTGTGTGCTTGGTACACTGTTCAGTATTTATGGCACCTATAGCCAAACTTTCCTCTTTACAACAATAATGAAAATTATAATAGCTTAGAGTTTCAAAAACAAAAGACATCCCAAAATCCTCAGAAGAAACTTAATCGATGAAATTAAACTTCAGCTGGGGTGCAAAATGGGTGACGGTAAATAGGCAGACTGATTTCCTTTTCCATAGAATATAAGAGAAAATTAGGAAGGGCAGCTGATGTATAATGCACTGCCAATTCTCTATCACCCATTTGGCACTATCGTGAAGTCAAATTTCATCCCCACAATCTTTAATTTGAAACATTTGAGGCATAACGAGAAGAATATGATAAATATCTGAAGCTATGCTAGGTTAAGTTCCAATGCTGAAATTTTTCATGCAGTGCTGGATTCCTATTTCCAAAATAGAGAATACTCTTTAATCTCAGATGTTGTGTCACAGCAGGAAAAAAAATGACACTATCACATATTTTTTTGAAAACTATAATTTTCAGATGCGTGAGACTAGTTTGATTTTAAACACTCAATTGCGATTTTCTAATTAAATTGTTATTCCCAATTCATAAATATACTTTTTTCTTTAAAAATCCAGATTTGTGTAAACAAGGTAACAAAGTTTCGATAGACAACCTAAATATTTGGCATACTGTTAAAGACAGATATTATGATTGTATATTAAAATACTTGCATGTTCTAATAAAAAAAAACAAATGGTTAAAACATTTTTGCATGCAGTAATAATACTGTTCTGTAATCTTCTGTTCATAACTAGAGGACAGCTGAATGAGATAAAGCAGATGGATGAGGTAGTAGATGACACCCATTTTGTGCTTCTCAAAAATACAACTGAATACAAATAATTGCAAAAAGCATTTGATTTAACACCGAATACAATTCCTCTGATATGTTGCTGGGCTATGGAATCAATTATATTTTGCAATCATCCATTAATACCAACATTAACCTTGATTTTAAAGAAATATAATCAAGTCCAATCAACTCACTTATAGATTCAGTTCTTTTTGGTCTCAAATGATTCAATATGTTCCACTAGTCAATCAAAACTTCGCAAACTTTCCATTACTCAAATTTCATTATTTACATTAACCTGGACAATTTAGCTTTCTCTATCCGAGCCTCACTAAAGGATCAAAAGATATGAATACATCAGTAGGCTGCCAAATTCAACTATTAAGCAATTTTGTCATTGAAAACATATCACAAGTTATATTTTTTCAGGAGGTTCAGAGCCTTAAATCCATCCACAGAAATGTTTTAATGAAACAATGGAAATCCTGTATTTTTGTATTTTGATGCAAATGTCATTGTGCTCCTCAAATTATATTTCAACAGTTTCATCAAGGATTATATAATCATTTGGTCCTTATGACTAAATAAGATTGCATTTCAATGCAGACAAACATCAAAATTTCAGCAAGGACCAGACAGATGAGCAATTCTGTTATTAAAGGAATTTGTGGATATCGATAAAAAAATATGACACATGAAAATGTAAAGAGCTGCTGTAAGCATTTTTGAGTTTCTTACCAATGTCCTTTTTATTTCCATGCTTCAATCTCAAACTTTTTATTATGCAAACTACAGAATGTTTCATGTTTTTTTCCTAACTACTGAGGTGTATTTAATAAATTGTACTGCTGCAATAGCTATAATTTATTCTATTCATATAGGTATTCTGCCAAGTGTGTCTCTTTTTAATGTGTGAAACATTCCCTTTTTTTCACATGTCGGGATGCAGTAATTACCATGCCAGCATTTTTACCATGAGATGATTCTGCTGCCTTCATTAACTACACACCGACCTCAGGATTATCAAGGGCAAACAAAAGATAATTAATACCAGGAACAGCGAGTCTTCAAACTGTGGGGCTATGAACAGAAGGATCGGTTACTGAAAGAACATCCTCTTAGCATTCAACACACAAAACAATTTCAAAGATCACTTCCTATATGGTAAAAGCTGTACACAAGTTACCTTAAATCATGCAGATATTTCTATAAATGTGAATTTGGAGCCATCTATATCAGAACAAACTGCACACTGTATTTTTATTATTTTCAAAAGACTACCTCTTTTGTTATTAATTTTAACATCGGATTTTTGTCATATTGATTTTTATGCTGATTTATTTGAATGAAAAGTCAGAACATACAAATCACTGAACAATAGATTACTAAAATTTGCCTAACAGAAAGTGACAATATTTTGTCAACCTTACGAGTATTGAAGCTGTGACAAATAGCCTTTATAAAATGACAGGTGTACATTATTTTGAATACCTCATACACATTGGACTTCAGTCAAATATTTGCATAAAGAAAAATGATCACCGTTATACTTTGTTAAAAAGATCAGATTCCAAAATTCATCAACAGGTATGTATGCCTTTCAAAAGGTCACACATATGGTAAACTACTTGTCTGAATGTGAGTGTCACCCATCTCACTGCAAAGAGCTGCCGGTAAATATCCAACAGCATTCTGCCTTTTTGCACGGGTGAAACTATCACAATGGATCAAGTGTCTACCTATCATCCTTGAGAATAATATTACAATATCAAAAGGGCTAATTTTTGTCAATTTTTTTTCAACAAGTAATTCTACAAAGAACGATACAGCAAAATAATATATATGCACAAACAAACCCCTATAAGTGCCAATTCAAATCAAAATTCTGCATACACATTAAAACTAATTGCCATGCAGTGTGTTATGTTTAAACTTTGATGACTGCAAAATACAATCAATTAATGAAAAACATTTTTTTTAATTCAAGCATACATTAGGTTATTTCTTCACTTTTTTAAAATTGCTTCCTGACTTTCTAAAGAGTTTCATCAGTATACTTTATTCAATATACAGGACTCATATTTCTGATCTTGTGATCAGGGAATACTATGCAGTGTACAGCTCTACAGGCAGAGTATGATGATATTAATGAGGTCAAGTACCCAGAAATATAGCTACTAATTTTAAATAATATTTATTCCAATGCAATGATCATTAGTCTTAGAACCAGATGGATTTACTTCAAAATAGCTATTTGCATAGTGAGTAAAAATGTTGGTCACAACAGTGCTATTCCATTGTTTAGTCATTTGGCCTATAAATAATCTGTCATTGTACAGTACAATGACACTCATTGTGTTGATATGCAATAAACTTATGGAAACCATGCTACCTCCTAATATTTCTCCCTTTCACATGTAAAACACCAGTAATACATCCTGAGTTTTATACAGTATGATGTATGGTAATGGTGGAGTTATATTTTTGACTCTTGTTGTTTCAGGCAAATATGAGTTTTGTACATGTTTCTGTTAATAGTTTTATGATAAATAGTTTATGGTCCTAGATGTCATTGGAAGGAATTATTGTGCAGGTTTCTACCAGCTGTTATTCAGTTTTCTTTTGGACATTTTTTGTCTGGATCTTTATTTGTTCTCTTTTACCCTGGTATACTAGCCTCACTGTCTTCATTATTTTGTTGGATCACTGCTCCTTACTTGCTGCTCTTTTGCATATTCCAGTTCTCATTTTTTTTAGAAAATGCACAAGTTCCCAGACCACAACCCTCTGCTAGCTCACAGCATTAGTAATTTTAACCTTGTGATGTTGGCTAGTGTTATATTTCACTCCTATATAACACAAGTCATCATTAAAAAAAACGTAACATCTGGTTTATAGGAAATCACAAAGCACAGAAGTGTAAAAAAATTAACCATATGTGATACAGCTCACTCACACCAATGCAAATGGATGATTTAATGTTCACAATTCAGTCTGACCCACCCGAGAATTATTCCTTAACTGACAGTGAATTTGAATGACCAACAAGTGCAGAAGTCAAGACTGCCATGGAAAAACTGCCAGATTTCTGGCAGAGGTGTAGCAGTTCTAAACTTTCTCACTTGCAATGTAGCTCTGGGTTTATAAACTAGCTAAACTGAATGCCAAAGATTTAAACATTATATGTGAAAGGTTCACATTTAATTACCATGGTACACCCACTTTATTTTTCTTGTGATGATAATTTTGAGCAGATCGGTTTAAAGCCATCTAGTTGCATTACACAGAAATCAGTCCTTCGTCACATGTGACCTTGAACCAGTGACAAGCCACAAAGATGGTACAAATTTACAGTCTACATCATATGAGGGACTTTGATGCAGGGAGCTAAAGGGTCAAGCATGGAAAGGGGAAATAAATGGTAAAATGACTGTCTCTAGACTCCTCAGATAAAGTGGAAACAAGCACTTGGCATTTTCAGTGCTGACAACCTGGCTTGTTTGTTCACTCTAATGAGCACTCCGGCTCCATTAATGAGCAGACTGAATCCATTATCATCATCATTTCAAAAGGCAGTGTGCCACTAAATAGCTTCCCATATTAGCAGGCATTGCCCTTGTTGTTCCATTTGATCAGCAGTGGCAGCAGGGAACCGTAACACTCCCAGTTTTCTGCTGGGAAATTAGCAAGTGAAAATTAGTCCAAAAAATTGTGACCCAGAGAAGAGCCGCGATGTAGACTAACAGCAAGGTGACAAGGGAAGAGAAAAGACAGCAAAAGGGATTTTTTTCTAAAAAAAATATAAACAGTAAATCTGTAGCAAAAGGGTTTCATATTCTTTTCCTACACCTTGCCTGAGACATCAAAGAGCCAATTAGCTCCCTCACAAATTGGGTGGCGTGCTTACACTGGAAAGCTGTTGAGGGCAGCAAAGCCACACTTTCTAGCCGTTTGATTCTGCCAGCTACAAGCCTGTTTGAACTGTAGTTCTTGAATGTGTGTCAATCCTTGGACTTTCAATCTGTTAAAGGATTTTAATTAGGCCTTGACTCCACATCACTGTGAGTGTCTTTGTAGCTTGTGAATGGTACAAGGGTTCTGAATCCAGTCAAAATAGTCCTAAGCAGCACCGTGAAAAATACTCTTTCATTTGATGTGTGCCACTTCACTACATTCAGCCTTTTCATTGTCCCATTCTTTTGTAGCTTTTGAAATTATTAAAATGTTAACACGTATGCTATCCCTTTGATATTTAAGACAAAAGGGTAAGAAATGCAGGGTGCAGAGATATTCAAACGTGAAGATGGAAAATTCAAATCTGTCTTTATTTCATGCTTCACCAAGGATTTCTATTTGTGCTCAATATTCAAAATACTACCTTTTGCGAGGCATTTACAATTACGTGCATGTTTGCATTTCTGTTTCTGTTTAAAAGAAAATCTTCTCCTGACATATGCAAGAAGTGAAGAGAACATTTTTCACTATTTTACAGCTACATTTGACAGGATCTTACACATTCTGTGCTCTGCATTTGGTTCATCTCAACTGCCAGAGAAATTAATACCCCTAGTGACTGTATTTTAATTAAGCAATTTCATGCAAATTACAAATTTATGATTGCCAAATAATATAGTGCAAAGAAGTCGTAGTAGGCTGATCTGATATGCATAGTGTTGGCAGGCATTCCATTCTGAAGCAATGTCCATAAAAAGAAAAACGAACTAAGGTGACAATTTTCAATCTGTAAGAAAAGATGGTGCATAGATATAATATCATAACTGTATTTTTGCAAATAAAAATTTCAACATTCAACATTATTTTGGTAATTTTGTATTTGATTTTTCCTTTAAATTGGTATGTTTGCCCAAATAATTGAGTATATAAGAGCAAATTAATAAAATATGAAATCAGTGGAAACAGCTCATTGTAAATTACAAATAGAAACATTAGACTTTGTTCTGTTTTTGGAAAACTACTGTACTATTTTGCAAGTTGGCAATTACATTAAATATTTTTTGATAATGACTTTTTGTAAAAATTAAAAGCCTATGTGGATTTTCATCTTACCTGTATTCATCCTCTGAAGGCTAAAAGCCCATTAGTGAAGCATATATCAAAAATACAGGTTTCATTTTCCGCTTTTTAGTATGATTTGATTGGTGTACATTTCTTGTAGTCTGGATTTTATAGTATTCATGATGACTGGAAAACTGATTAATTTCACATCCTTATTATATAAATCCTTCAATCTTCAAAGAGTTAAACACAGACAAAGAACAAGCCTGCAGTCTCTCCACATTTTGTTATTCACAGTTTCAAGCAGTGGATTAAAATGGTCCCTCATATTCACTGACATGGCACTATGTTGGTTCATAATCTTGTACACATTTGAGAACTGATCACTATGCTGATCTGTGCTGCCTCAAGCTGTGAATCTAATGTCTCATTTACACCACACATTTATGCTAAAATGAATCCAAAGAGGATCTAAACCTGGAATAAAACTGCTATTGCACCAAAAATGCCAAACTACTAACCTCTTTGTTATCCCACCATAGAAAGGATATTTGCAGCCTCTAGAAGTGCAAGAGTGCAAATATTATGCAGGTTTTCATCCAAAATCTCTATATCCCTCAAGTACTTGTACTGATTTAACAAAAGCCAAGATAAGGAAAGTTTTTAAAATAAAAGCACAGTCAATTGTTATGATCTGCAAAACTGCCTGTAAGGGGAAAGCAGGTTCAATAGTATCTTCTAAAAATAAATTGGATACGCACTTGAAAAGGATAAACCTTCAAGACTATGGGGAAAGAGTGAGGAGCTGGATTAATTGGAGAGCTCTTTCAAACAGACAGCATAGGCTTGATGGGCCAAATGACCACATTTGATACCATTTAATTTTGATAATTAGCAACACATATAAAAACAAAATGAAATTACCTTGGTAGCGCCTTCACCACACTTACCAATTATAAGCATAATTCCAGAAACATGGTGAGCTTTGTCAATTATGTTAACAAGGCACTGACTAAATGTTAGAGGAGTCACTTCAAACTCTATTATCAATATGCCTTAAGCAGCTATAATTATAATGCTAGATGATGTATCAGATAAGAAATTGACTTATAGCATTAACATCCAGGTACAATGAGGTCCAGATTGATCTGACAAAATTATATTTGCCCTGTTTGTTGTTCGGTTGCCAATTTGAAATAGTCAAATGAAGCTCTAATGTCGATCCTAATGAGCATGGACCACAACAAAACATAGCGCCTGAGATGTCACAACAACAACCTGGCATGTGTCACTCAAGAATCACTCATGAAATGCTTTGGAAATGTTTGGAAAACATTATTACCCAACAAGGGCTGCCGTTCTCTTGTTGGAATTAAGAAGTTGAGGGGGATGAGCAATATGGGGTTAGATACCACTGGGTCATTAAGGAACATAGAAATTCACCCAAAACATTATCGCAATCTGAGTTATAATTTCCATACAAGACAATAACCCCTAGGTGAAAATGTCTTGCTGGAAAAGCGCAGCAGGTCAGGCAGCATCCAAGGAACAGGAGAATCGACGTTTCGGGCATAAGCCCTTCTTTAGGATAACCCCTAGTTGCCATATTCTGCTAAATAAACATGGTTTAAATTTCCCAAAGCCTCTTTAAAAACGTGTGGATAGATTGTAAATGTAAATTTAGTGTCTGAGAGGGTAGGATGCCAGGTGCGTGGATGAAGGGGTAAGGTGGCAAGAGGGTAAATGGGCATGGTGATAGATGGGTGGGTGAGAAGATGAGGTGGTAGATATGTAAGGGGGTAGCTGGCAGAATATTAGGGAAGAAGGCCAGTGGGGGTGGCGGGTCAGAATTTTGGGAATAATTGGACCAAGTGAAGTCAGGGGATTGGGGAACCAGGGAGGTAGTCTGGTATTGGGGGATCGGTTGATTTGCATGTGTTGGAGTTTATCGGAAGGGGTAACACTAGGGGTTCAGTGGGTAGTGGGGAATTAGGCTGGGTGTCAGTTATATAATTATCCAGGAGTTAGATCTGCTTTAAATTCTTCTAACAATTTTGGAACAACAGTCCATTTCAGTCAATTGAAACCTCTAGATAACATTTTTTTCAAGAGGGTTTTGGATGCAGGTTAATTGCCCATGGAAACATTTCGTTTATGTGGCAGACTTTCAAGGGGTCAGAACACGTATATTTTAAGATACATCCAGTCTTTGTCCTTTCAGAAAATCTGGGCCATTATTTCTAACTATATTTTGATTTGTCACATTTTGTTCATTATATTTTATGTAGACTTATCAAAATGATATACCATGATGAAGAATACATTTAAAATTAAATAATTCTGCCTTTAATATAACAGGTTTTGATTGGGCAGACACATAAACACTTGTGAGGAACAGCAGGATTAGAAACCACTGATTTGAAAGAATCACCAAGAGATAAAATAGAGAACTTACAAGAAACATCTTTACCCTAAGGGTGGTGAGCATGTGGAGCTTACTACCTTGGGAAGCAATCATCGCATAGCATTGGTGTATTTAAAAGGAAGAGAGACAAGCATATGAGGGAGAAGGGTTATAGTGATAGAATGGACTGTGTGCAAATGGGAGGAAGCTTGAGCAGCGCCTAAATATCAGCATAGATTGGTAGGGCTGAATGGCCTGCCCTAAGCCATCATGCAATGTAAAAAAAAATTGTAAGCCAATTAAGTGAATGCGTGCTCAGCTATTAACAAGGACAATTTCATATTTCTAGCTACTAGGGGATCAGTATTCTACTTATGTTCTGCAGTTGTAATCATCTAGCAGAATCGGTTTCAAACCCTGTCAAATTCTGATTATTTATAATAATCCAAATGCATACAATGATACATTGTGGATAAAGGTACAATGCTTAAAGAGACCAACAGACTTTACTCTATCCACACTTCTTTATGTATTTATTTCTTCCTGTCTTATTTAATGTCAGATGGTCAAGCAATGCACAATCTTGAGAGTAACTGGTCATTTTGGCATAGCAGTTCATGCTGTAATAAGTTGCACCATGTTCGCAAATGGTTTTTAATTTATCATGGAAAAGGGAATATTTCATGAAGTCACTGTGGGGTTTTGATTTGTGTTTTTGTCAGAGGAAAATATATTTGTGGTGATTGGCATGATTCTCCCCACATTGAAACTACACAATTGAAAGGTCAGGGCAGTCCTTTGAGCTTGACTGGCTCAGGGGGATGTCAAGTGTCTTGTCCTCCAGTGGGGAGATCTGGGGCTTTGTGAATGTGTATTTCTAGCTTAGGAAGAAAGAACAGCTGTGGATTAGTTTTGTCACCATGACATTACGCAATCAGTGTTGTGTTTTGATGCAGTTTGTGCTTCTTTCATTGTTTCCAAACAAGAAATGAAAAATAAATCATTGCCAAAAACTTTTTTTAATAAAGAGGATGCCCATCCAATCACTATTCAACAACAGAACTGTTTTTTGCTGAATGACTTGTCCTTGACAAACTTACATTCTACTAGTCACATAAAAGTTCAGAATTAGAATAGCAACTTATTGCATAAAGTATATTGGCCCAGATCTAGCAACTCAAGTAACAACATGGTATGGAGGCTCAGTGGTTAGCACCCTCACAGTGCCAGGGATTTGGGTTTGATTCCAGCCTCAGTCGACTGTGTGTGTGGAGTTTGCACATTCTCCCCATGTCTGCATGGGTTTCCTACAGGAGCTCTGGTTTCCTCCCACAATCCAAATATGTGCAGGTTAGATGAATTGGCCATGCTAAATTGCCTATAGTGTTCAGGGATGTGTAGGTTTGGTGCATTAGTCAGGGGAAATGTAGAGTAATAGAGTGGGGGAATGGGTCTGGGTGGGTTACTCTTCGGAGGGTTGGTTTGGACTTGTTGGGCTGAATGGCCTGTTTCCACGCTGCAGGGATTCAATTATCACAGATGTTGGTTGTCAAACAGAGGGTCGCACTGCAGCTTTCAGAAGTCCAATCTTGAAATTACTGTCTGCCTGACCAGACTTCAGAGAAGTTCCAAGGTACTGAAGAAAAATTGAAATGTTAACACTGTTTCTATCTCCATAGATGCTGCCAGACCTACAGCTTCTCCAGCATTCTCTGCCTTTGTTTCAGATTTTCAGCATCTAAACTACTTTGCTTTTATTTGAGTTCCAAGTGCTCCTGTCTCTCACGCAATAGCTGTTCCAAACAGGTTAAAAAACAATAGGTAAAACAGCCAAGTGATATAGGAGGATACTTCCAGCAGAACCCATGTTGCTTGTTCCATTAGGAAACTACCATATGGGAATATAGGTCAATTGTCCAGCATTTACACCAGCTTTTTTACTTTAAAGCTGTTCCTTGTATTGGTAGATCCTGCTCAAGAGTGCAGTCCTTTAATTCAGCAGGGGTGTGAACTCCTGCACCAGCCCCTCACCACCAATCTGAACCCCATCTCTTCCTTCTCATTACTACTGACTGTGGATTAGCATTTGCTGGATGGAGTGTGCGGCAGGAATATGGGAAGTATGGGAGGGCAACATCAACTAAAATATTTAATAACCACATGCCTGCCATTGAGCTGAAAGGGTGTGTCTTCAGCTTATGCTATACAGAGGATGTGAATTCGCTGGCAACGCGCTGTGCTACCAGCATCCTCAAACATAACAGACAGGGGAAAATTGTTACCCTGCTGTGCGAACAGGGAATGCAGGAAATCAAATGGACAGATTGATATAGCTGCAAACTTCCTTTTCCTTCAGGATCAGCAATAAATGCCACAACAATTATTGGTGCCAGTCTGGTTCAAGGTTGAGACATGGGTTAGTGCAGTCTCAGCAATGTGGAGGGATGCCCATTACTGGAGGAAGAAGGTCAATGAGCTTCTCCACTCCACTAGCTTCGGTGCCACCATCTTCTCTCTGATACTTCACACTCACTCTGTCTCTGTTATTGTGCCCACCTTTTACCTAGAGTCTTTCTCTGCACTCCCATTATTGCCTGCACCATCTCCCCTCACTCAATCTGCGACTGCATCAACTCTGTACGCCCTCTGAGTTGCCAATTTCCTCAGGACACTTTTCCCAGCTGCACACAAAGGAAATATTGTGCCATCCATTTGCATTTCCAATAATCCCCACATCTCTATCAGTCCAGCAGGAAACCAGCCTTCAAAAGCACAGAAAGAGTGAGGATACTGGTGGGCTACTCAACATTCAGTTCCTCACCCTTTATGTGGAGAGGAACCACTCCAAAACGCTGATTGAATGCATGCAAGCCCTTGAAGTGGTATAGGAAGTTGTTCTTAATGTGCCTGGCTTCCCTAAGCAAACGCTGTTCCCCTTGGCTGGGGCCTGCTGACAACAAACTTCCTGCATTTATGTCTATGCTTAATGGTAAGGCAAGAGCCTGGTATCTCTGGCTAAAGGGAATAGTGTAAAAAGGCAAAGCAAGGAAATGTAGAAGAGTGAGGCTGTGAGAATGCATATAAGCTCAGAGACAATGGGTGATATGACAGCAACCAAACAGCCTGGAGATGTAGTCTGGTCCAGTCCATGAGCCGAGGAACATGTCTTTCAATGCACAGGCTCTTTGCTGCAGCATTACAGTTGCCAGTGCAGCCCAGGGTGCTGCATTAAAGGTCAGAAGCATACTGCAAGTGGATTGAAGATTGCGCATGAGGGTTCTCTGCTGGCATGTATCAGATGGAATACCCATTAATATGCGGTGCTTGTGAACCATGCCCATGGAGTGTGTCCTGACATGTTGGTGCCACATTGGCCAACATGGAGTCCTTTGGAGAAAGCACTGAGCTGAATTTGCAAAGTATCCACTTTGATTTCTATTTCAAAATTTCTTGATATCTAGCTTGTTTGGTGGGTTGGTAAGATGGTTCATTGAATACTAATGGGGCAAGGTGTGTTTCAAAAAGGTAGTTATGAATTATAAGTCCCCTCAATTGGCAATTCATCACTGCCTAGTGAGAAACTCACCACATACATGTCAGTTAAAGCGTAATAAAATGGAATGAGATGCTCTCAATATCAAGATTGAGATCACAGGAACTTCCCCCCAAATCTGTCACAAATCTCACCATAGCCCACATTACTTAGACCCTGACAATACTCCACCCCTAGTCTCAATTCCAGTGTCAGAAATTCATGAGCTTCTCACACTTGTTGGATCTGAGGGTGGATGAACATGGAACAGCAAAGGTTTATTTGCAGATAAAATTAGTCCCTGATAGTGCTTTAAGTGGTCCAATTAGATCTGGCAATAAATAGGTCAATCAATTGTCTGCCACACATACATATTCATTTTCAAGTTAAATGTTGATTGGATTGAAGGAAACAAAGGTGAGAGTTGTTGCAATGAGAACTGTCAAAGAGAATATTGGTTTTAATGGCAATGAAAATCCTCAATACAACCTCCACCAGTAAGGCCCATTCAGATGAATTATTTTTCCAGCCATACCAAGTCAAATCTTTCGGTTAGAACTGTGGATGCTGGAAATCAGAAACAAAAACAGAAATTGCCAAGAAACCTCAGCAAGTCTGGCAGCACCTGCGGAGAGAAATCAGAGGTAACGTTTTGGATCCAGTGACCCTTCTTTAGAGCTGATTCAAGTTTTGTTTCAAATCTTTCAGTTCCCTAAATTTCCATATGTTGAATTTCTTTGACCAGAGAACAACTGAACCAGTGTACCTCCATCTGAGGAGCAACTGACTACAGTTGCTGGAATCTGTACTGAAAATAAAAAAATGCTGGAAATCAAAGAGGGTCAGTCAGCATGTGTGGAGAGAGAGCAAGCTCATGTTTCGAATCTCGATGACTCTTCATCAGAGCCTGGTCTGAGATTGCCACCTATGTTGAAGCAGCCATCTGGAGTAATGCCCAAAAGTATAGGAAGAAGGTCTGTCAGTATAAGTGCAACATTTCTCTGAAATGTGTCATACTCACTCTATCACTAATATTGCACCTATCTCCCACCAAGGCTCATGCCCTACCATTTCTCACTAATGTATACAACATCTTTCACTGTTGCCTTCACTCACCCCAAACTGTGACACCATAAACCCTGTATGACCTCTGTGCTGCCTACTCCCTTGCTTGGGAAACCTTGCAACAACAGTAATAGCTGTGCTACCAACTCGAATTTTCTGTAATACCTGTCTCCCGCTCATTCCAGGAACAGAATAATTCCTCACAATGGAGCAGAAAGGGTCAAAACAGCTGATGTTCTCTCCAACATTCAGCTCCTTATCTCTTTATAAGTAGGGATGACTCTGTAATGACCACCGCAAGCAGGACCTGGACTGATATTAGAGATTATGATTGATTTACCATGCCAGGACCCCCCTGAGCAAATGCTATCCCTTTTGGTTGGACTAAGGCTGACTGACAACTGAGGCAAACTTCCTGGTGTCTGTGCTAAGAGGCAGAGCAGGACAGTAGTAATGTGAACCTGGTATCTCTGGGTGTGGGGACAAAATACAAAAAAATATACAAGCACACTTTGAGCATGCAGATAGCTGAGTGGGGGAGTGCCCTGAGAATGAGTGAACAGCCCAGAGTTGTGCCTGGCCCAGCCCATGAGTTGGGTACATGTCCCTGTGTAGAAACCGTCCTTGCTGTAGCATCACAACGATAGTTGCCAGTGTAGTGTGAAGTGAAGCATTGAAATGCAAAAGCATCCTCCAAATGGATTACAGATTTTCCACGGGGGTTCACATTAGATGCTAATGTCCATGGACATGGGTTGCATGTGGCCAATGCCCATGGACATGGGTTGCATGTGGCCAATGCCCATGGAGCATGCCCACGATCATGGCTACTAGTGCCCAACATGTAAGCCTTGTAGAGGAAGTGGTGAATTGAACCTGCCACGAACCCACACTGATTTCGAATGTCATAATTTCCCGATAGCTAGTTTGTGTTTAGTAAGATCATAAACTTTAGTCAGTTTAACAATATTTATAAAGACTGTCAATTGGGAATTTGTTATACCCTGGTGAGAATCTTTCCATACTGCTTGAACAAAGTGGTGAGGCTACAGCAATATGAGCCTGATAAGATGATGTTCATTATAAAATCTCACCACTCACTGAGTTGAGATGCACCCCTTCACAGGGGGTAAAAGGTCTTCAGCTTATGACTTAATTTGGCATCAGTGCAGCACTGGTGAGCTCTCTGTTCATTTTGACATCAGGCCCTACTAAAGCAAGAAGAGCAAGATCCCACCACAACCTCTGGACATGATGACTTAGGATTTCCTCGTCCAGTCAGTGGCGCAGTGTTCGACAAGAAAATCTAACTCAATGTATATTTTGCTGATGGGCACCTTGCACGTCTTCTTATTATTGACACTTCTATTAAGCTAGATTTTTGCAAGAGCAGTAAAAAAATGACTATTCAGATTTATCAGGTTACAATGGACACAATGCAAATTGAAACAATCAGATTTGAATCAGATCTAGAAGCAGATTACACTGTAAAATTAAGTTTCGATGTTATCACACAAACAGAAAACAAATATTCACAGTTAAGACTTAAAAAGTGTCTAATATATCTTTCCAAGAACCTCTAGGCACTAAACTACTCATATTAAAATCACAAAATACCTAACGGTGTCACTGTGCGAGAATTTTCAGTGTTCAGAATGTCATATATTATCTCCTACAGGTTCACCCAGGAATGATGTCACATACAGTGGATTCATTCGTAGATCAATAGCATCTGCTTGTGCTTAAAACTTTTAAAATGTTTTAAATTTCCCAACTCCAGTGTCATTTTGATTTTCTCAAAAACATTTTGTTTTTCTCATAAGTAAGTTACTGTGAACTTAATTATCAATGTTGAAGTTTAAAGTTTTTAATTTTGAGTGTATATATTAACATGATTTCTTCTCATCAGGTTTTAGTCACTTAGGCTCTCTCGACCCTATACCACATCTATGACGGGCACAGCTATCCCAGGAATCAAACCAAACATAAGTTTATTTTAAAAAATTATTTCATTCACTGAATGAAGATAAGCTTCAAAGTAGATCTTTTCATTGACTTGACTTAGGGCTACACTGGTTGTAGCCAGCAGTTAAATGAGGTTCTCCATTAATGGAAATATAGACAAAATCAAATTTTCGGCTTTCAGATTTTACAATTATGTGTTTCACAATTAAAATACAATGTAAATGTCAGTGTATTAATAGACAAATTATTGTATATCTCATGTCAGGCATTTCAAATTATGTTTCCTTAAATGGGAGTGGGAGTCCATGATGCAAAAGATTATTATTATGCCTGATTAAATTTTTACCCCAATAGAATTGGTGGGTGAATATTTGGTTTATGATATAGGATGGCACAGTGGCTCAGTTACCAGCACTGCTGCCTCACAGAGACCCAGGTTTGATTCCTGCCTTGGGTGACTGTTTATGTGGAGTTTGCACATTTTCCCCATGTCCATGTGAATTTCCTCCAGGTGATCCAGTTTCCTCCCAAGATGTGCAGGTTAAATGGACTGGCATTGGTCAGTTGCCCACAGTGTACGGGATGTGTAGGTCAGATGGATTAGCCGTGGGAAATGCAAGGTTAAAGGGATAGGGTAGGGAGTGGGTCCGGGTGGAATGCTGTTCGGAGGGTTTGTGTGGTTTCGATGGGCTACTGCCCTGTTTCCCCTCTGCAGGGAGTCTATGATGTGGCATCCAAAATATATAATGCAGAATTCAAAAATAATGATTGCCCAAATGACCATTTACATTTAATGTAATGTGGAAAATGAAGCAACAAAATTGCAGAATGGGTAAGAAGGCCAACACTTAGAGGTAGAGAGAAAGCACAGCACTGGGATGGAAGCTAGAAAAGGTACAGAAAAATTATCCTGATTAAGTAATTAAAGTAAGTGAGATGATTGCCTGAAGTGGACTCTCATGAAAAAATAGATTATGCCATTTGAACTAAATGAAGCTGATCATGTTTTTTTGTGGATTAAAACAGCTTAATGATTTCAATCAAGTCTCACCGAGTGTTAGCTCAGTCTTCCTTTGGAGACGTTGAAGAAAGACAATGCAGCAGGTCAGGCATTCGTTTAGGTCATGAGTGTTACATTGCTGGATGATGTTCAAGTTGATAAAGGACAGTGCAAGCCTGCCCGCATAGCAGTTAAGGTAGACAAGCTTGAAGTTGGAAGAACACAACAAGCCAGGCAGCATCAGGAAGTGGAGAAATTGACATTTCAGGTGTAACCCTTCCATCCATAGCAGTAAGGCTGCCAAAACTGTTTCCAGGAATGACTGACACCAATGAAGCTTGGGAGATATCCATAACAGACTCACGTTCAGAGTGAATATCTTATTGTATGACCTGGTATGTGTGCTGTGTTTGAAGGCAAGTCCTTGTCCGCTAATGCTTCATCATGGACTGTTTTCTTGGCAGTGCTGATTTATAATTGCCTTTTACACTCTGGGACAGTGCAGAAGGCTGGACTGAAGTAAACCTGAACTGGAACAGGAATCAAATACACGCTGTTGGCATCGTAGTGAAACACACACTGGTCACCTAGCTAACTCAGCTATCTAGTCCCATCATACTTGCATCAGTGATTATTTTTTGAAACAATATTTCATGCACACAATAATTTTGAACTTCAGCAAGCATTATTTAGTAGAAAGTGAGGACTGCAGATGTTGGAGATCAGAGTCGAGAGTGTGGTGTTGGAAAAGCACATCAGGTCAGGCAGCAACTGAGGAGCAGGAGAATTGACATTTCGGACATATAACCTTCATCAGGAATGAGGCTTGTGGGCTGGGGGGGCTGAGAGATAAATGAGAGGGGGGTTGGACTTGGGGGAATACCTTCTCCCTCATCTTCATCTACCCGCGAGTCCCTCATCAGGTCCATGCCCCCGACCAGCCCACACCCCATTACTGGCACCTTCCCCTGTCACCGCAGGAAGTGCACAACCTGTACCCACACCATTCCCCTCACCTCCTCCAAGACCCCAAAGGATCCTTCCACATCCGACAGAAATTTACTTGTACCTCTACCAATGTCATCTACTGTATCCGTTGCACCCGATGTGGCCTCTTCTACATCAGGGAGACTGGAGCCTACTGTGGATTGTTTCAGAGAACATCTCTGGGACACCCACACCAACCAATCCCACTGCCCTATGGCTGAACACTTCAACTCCCCCTCCCACTCTGCAAAGGGTACGCAGGTCCTTGGCTTCCTCCATCGCCAAACCCTTACTACCCGATACTTGGACGAAGAATGCTTCATATTCCACCTTGGGACACTGCAACCACATGGGATCAATGTGGATTTTAACAATTTACTCATTTCCCCTCCCCGTACATTATCCAAGTCCCAAACCTCCAACTCGGCATCGCCTCTTGACTGTCCATCACCTTTCCCATCTATTTGCTCCACGCTCCTCCCTGACCTATTACTTTCTCCTTCACCTTCATCTACCTATTGCATCCTCAGCTACATTGCTCCCAACCCCACCCCCTCCCATTTATCTCTCAGCCCCCTGGCCCACAAGCCTCATTCCTGATGTAGGGCTTATGCCTGAAACAGTGATTCTCCTGCTCCTCGGATGCTGCCTGACTGGCTGTGATTTTCCAACACCACACTCTTGACAAGCATTATTTAGCATTTTATTTTCCAGTTATTGAAAGTCAGTTTTGATAAAACAGTACCAATTTTTGAGATGATAAATCTGAGCACAGATCATGCAGTTTGGAAACCTCCAAAGACTGGTGTAGTCATATTTCACATGCCCACTATATGCTGAGAAGATTTCTGACACCTACAAATACCAAAATGTCTTCAGGGAGGCTCCTGTGTCTGCATTGAGCAGATTTCTGTTGATAAACATAAAGTAGTCATAGACTTCAAACATTTCCACTCTCAGGGCTAAAAGTGTACAGCAGGAAGGTGCCAAAAGAAGATAAGATAAAGGCCATTCTTAAAAGATTTTTTGTTTAAGTTAATTGAATTTTAATTTCCAGTTAGCTATGCATTCGACCATTACTTATGTCCAATATGATGACCCTGCTCTACATTTTATGACTTTTTATTTTATTTCTTACTAAACATAATCTGTCTACATTCACAACTCATTTGTTTAGAACCTTTCACTTGCTGCTACTGAGATTGTTGGAGAATCTTCATTCTGTACTTAGGCCTTTATCAATGAAAACCATCATCCTTGCATCAAAGGAGGCCAAATGCAATTTTACCAAAATATTCTGACAATTAACACAGAGGAAGATTGAACAAATTAAAAATTATTCATGAATTCAGCGACAATAGCAAATTGTAAGCATTTAATATGAAAACAAAACTTAATATTTCCCATGGTAAAAAACATTGAGGTGAACAATTTGAAGAGGATATTCATAAAGGGTACCAAACAAACCTTTAACCTTATCATTGTAATTAAAACAAAGAAATATTTGATGGTTAACAACACAGTTTATGTTCAGACGTTAATGACAATTAAATTTGCCTCACCAAATAATCTTACATCAATAAGTTTCTATTATTTAACATTTACTGTATACTACCAGCTTCTCATTAATCACTACAAAAACAACCAAATGAATTAACATGTTTTTGCTAATTAGCAAAAAATGGAATGAGACAATCAAGTCATGAACAATAATTAATTACTGACCACGTAATCAGAGATAGCAGCACATAAAACTAAATAATCATGTATCAAAGATGTTTTCTCCTTAAATCTACCTTTGCTGGAGGCCAGCTTGACACTGGTTCACGTCAATCCAATGAGTTGGATGTATTGTGACAACTGTGACATTACCATGGCTTTAAGAGGTGTATTTTATCCTTTTTTAAAGAAGAAATGTTGAGCCGAGTGAATTGCTCAAAGCCAAAAAAGTAAACAGCTCGTGAGTCCTTGGGTTTTGTTTTAATGTTGGAACAACAGAAGCAGCCTGAATGGTTGGGGTCAAGCTCCCACAGAACCAGGATGTCTAATTTTCGCTTACAGCAGTTGCTGGGGTCTTGAAGATTGATGTGGAAGCTTTTATTTCTTTCTCTGTTACAGCTAAAAGCTAGGGTTTTCTTCCTGCTGCTAGCACTATATGTGAGACAATATTTTACTAAATTTGCTTTTGCCAAAAATATGCTTACGTTACTGTACTGAAGCAGTTAGTGATTAATTTATTATTTTGTTAAGTATTTCAATAGAGTTAGAGTTAAGCCAATTCTTTTCTTTTCTTTTCTTTTTATTTTGCCTGTATTTTAAAGATAGTGTATGATAAAAGTTTGTTTTGCTTTAAGCCTGATTATGTGATCAATTGAATTGCATCTGGAATGCAACATCTGTAAAATAAAAAAAAGTTAGGTTAATCAGGTTTATCTCCTTGATATGTTTTGAGGGATTTTTAGTCAGGTCCGTAACAAACTGTGTGCACTTGTCAGGATCAAAATCTCTAATTCCAGGTAGGGTTTAGAATTAATGGACGCAAAAGCAGTGAGTGTTGGTGTTCTCTTTAGATTAGATCCTCCGAGGTCCACACCAATCCTCCGAAGAGCAAACCACCCAGACCCATTCCCCTACATTCACCCAATGTACGGGCAATTTTGCATGGCCAATTCACTTAACCTGCACATCTTTGGATTGTGGGAGAAAACCGGAGCAAACCCAAGCAGACACAGAGAGAATGTGCAAACTCCACACAGACAGTTGCCTGAGGCAGGAATTGAACCCGGGCTTCTGTGCTGGACACACTTTCCTCATTCCTGAAGAAGAGCTTAGGAGAGAATGTGCAAACTCCACACAGACAGTTGCCTGAGGCAGGAATTGAACCCGGGTCTCTGGCGCTGTGAGGCAGCAGTGCTAACCACAGTGGCACCGTGACGCCCCGTGCCACTGTGACGCCCATTGTGCATGACCGAGTGTTGAATTTGATTGGTTTAAATAGGATGTGCTTTGTGTAATAATGGCTCCCTCAGCCACTAAGGGGTGGAAGAAATCACTTTGGGAGTTTTGCAGAAAGTGAGCAACGCGAAGCTTTTGGAATTGACAGACATGCTGGAGTTGGGGTTGCCTTTGTCTGTGCGAAAAGACAAGGTAATTGCAGCAATAGCTCAACATTGATGATTGCCAAAAATGCCATTGGAATCACTGGGAACGGCTAAAATTCAATTGCAAATGAAGCAGCTTGAACATGAAAAGGAAATGACACAGTTTGAATTATGTTTAGAAATAGAAGAAAAGCAGAATGAACTAAGAGATTTAACAGAGAAAAAGAACAGGAAAGAACTGGCCTGACAGCACAGAAAGGAAAATGAAGGAAATCCTAACAGAAGAAAGGAAGAAAGAGAGTTTTTGAACTCTGGAAGTTGGAACTGAAAACTCAAAGATGACTCAAAATGGAGAAGGTAGAGGTGAAAAGTAGGAGTAGTGATGAGGATACTGATGGACAGCAATTCCATTGTAGCCAATGGTCTGATGGGGTTCCATTTGAGTATGAAAGTGAGGACTGCAGATGCTGGAGGTCAGAGCTGAAAATGTGTTGCTGGAAAAGCGCAGCATGTCAGGCAGCATCCAAGGAACAGGAGAATCGACGTTTCGGTCTCCTCTGCACAGAAGCTCTTCAGCCACGTCTTAGCCTGCTGGACACACTTTCCTCATTCCTGAAAAAGTGCTTATGCCCGAAACGTTGATTCTCCTGTTCCTTGGATGCTGCCTGACCTGCTGTGCTTTTCCAGCAACACATTTTCAGCTTCCATTTGAGTATGTCCAAACATTACTAAATTTTGACAAGTTTAACGTAGCAGTTTCTCATTTCAGTTGAGAAAGTGGCTAAACAAATTAAATGTCCAGTAACCATATGAGTATTGTTGACTCAAATAAAGTTGGTAGGTAAAGCCGGTGAGATGTTTGGATCACTATCAGATGAGATACTTGGGGAGTATGATGAGGTGAAAAAAACCATCTGAAGTGTATATGAGCCAGGACCAGAAACCTACAGGCAATATTTTAGGAGTCTATGGGGGGAATCTGGTCAAACGTACATAGAGTTTGACAAATGGATAAGGGGATTGAGAATCTATCAAACATGTGATGCTCTTGGAGAGATAATTATTTTGGAGGAGTTCAAAAATTCACTTCCTAAAGTATTGAGAACTCATGTGGAAGAGCAGAGAGTTAAAACTGCAAGATTAGCAGTGGAGATGGCAGATGATTTTGGTTCATAAATCAAAGTTTGGCTTTCGCCATCAATTGCAATCTGTGATGGATAGAAATTGGGGAAAAGAGAAATCCTCAGGTTTTAAGGGAAAAGGAAATCTCATTGAAGATAGCAAAGGTAATTTACCACAGGGCAAAAACAAAACCCATGCGGGCAAGAGAATAAAGCATGGGTGTTTTCACTGTAATAAAGTAGGCCACATGAAATTGCAGTGTTGGTAGTGCTGGGAAGACGGATGTGGGAAAAAAGGATAAGCAAGTGAGTTTTATTGAAGTGATAAAGGAAAACACAGTGGAAGCTAAACAAACTGCAGAAGAATATACAACCTAATCAGGGGTTGGTTGAGAAGGAAGTGCCAGATCTCTTGAAAGAATTTACTTGTATGGGTAAGGTTTACTCATTATGCCAGGACAAGTAGGTAAATAAATTAAGATTTTAAGAGATACGGGAGCAAGTCAATCTTTTATGATGAGAAATAAGTAGATATGTAATTCAGAAGGAATATTGCCTGAAAAAGTGGTAATATGTAGAATTCATAGCGAGAAGAGCAATGTTGCATGATATAAAATGACATTGGAGAGTCCAGTGAAAATTGATGAAATTGTGCTAGGAATAATAGAGAAATTCTCAGTTCCTTAAATGCAATTTATCTTTGGTAATGATACAGCTGGATCATAGGTATGAATTATGCCACTGTAGTTAAAAAACCAGTGGAAAATCAGGCAACTGAAGTATAGCAAATACTATATCCTGGGACTTTTCCTGACTGCGTGGCAGCAAGTCACAAGTGGAAGTAGGAACAGAAATCAAAGAATAAAGACAAGGAAGTTGAAGTTTAATTATCTGAGTCTATGTTTGATCAAATGGTTGAGAAAAAAACAAGAACAGGTGGACAGCAAAGTAGATATTTTTATGGAAGAGAAATGACCTGAATTATAATGGGCAGATGAAAATCTAAGTAGTTGTATCAAAAAGCATATACAGAAGAAAAATCTGAATGTTACTAGCTTAAAACTGAAATCTTGATGACGATTAGGAGTCCATCACATATTCAGGTGGATGAGAAATGGGCAGAAGCTCATCAAGTTATATTACTGGTGGTTTATAGGAAGGAGGCATTGTGGCTAGCACATGAATTACCAGTAGGATGTCACTTGGGAGTAAGGAAATTCAAACCAAAATACAAAAACATTTTTATTGGCTTGCACTGCAAAAGTCCAGATGTGCCATAGGTGACTGGTAAGTGGAAAACGTTAGTTAGTGATAAAACCAGCACTCTTAATACCCATTCCCTCACTTGAGGAACTTATTTCAAGAGTTTTGATTGATTGTTTAGAACCTCAACCTAAAACAAAAAGTGGGAATCAGTATTTATTGACCATAATAGATGTATCTAATGGATTTCCAGAGGCCATTCCATAATGCAGTATCACAGCTAAAAGGATTGTAGAAGAGTTACTCAATATTTTCCTCGATGAGGACTACCTATAGAAATACAATTGGATCATGTGTCCAACTTTATATCAACATTATTCAGGGAAGTTATGGATAGCTTAGGAATGAAACCATTTAAATCCAATCCTTGTAGAATTGCAAGGAGCATTGCAATGGTGGCATTGAACTTTA
Source organism: Chiloscyllium plagiosum (assembly GCF_004010195.1). Lineage (NCBI taxonomy): Eukaryota > Metazoa > Chordata > Chondrichthyes > Orectolobiformes > Hemiscylliidae > Chiloscyllium > Chiloscyllium plagiosum. Next base: position 35,696,365 of record NC_057728.1, on the reverse strand, counting down.
AAAATCATGTTGAGGGCCTAGCATCAAGAGTATTCAGAAGATTAGGATAACAAAATTAAATTTTTTACTTTTTGCACCAAATGTATCAGCTAAATTAAGTCCATCTGAATTACATTTTGGGCATAAAGTAAGAAGGCCATTGAAATTTATTAAGGAGAAATTGGTGAGCCAGTGTTCAGAAACCACACATTTGGACTATGTGTCAACTTTTAGGGAAAGATTAAATACATGAGGTGAGTTGGCTAGACAGCATTTAAAAGACTCACAGTACATGATAAACAGGAGACAGACAAGAAATCAAAAAATTGTAATTTTATTAGTAGAGATTAAGTATTAGCAAGTTTTGAGAAGATTTGTGCTCAGGTTGAGGTTCTGGATGTAGGCTTGCTCACTGAGCTAGAAGTATTGTTTTCAGATGATTCATCACCATACTAGGTAACATTTTCAGTGAACCTCCGGATGAAGCACTAGTGGTGTAGCCCGCTTTCTATTTATGTGTTTGGGTTTCCTTGGGTTGGTGATGTCATTTCCTGTTCTTTTACTCAGAGGGTGTTAAATGGGATCCAAGTCAATGTATTTGTTGATAGAGTTCCGGTTGGAATGCCATGCTTCTAGGAACTCTTATGCGTGTCTTTGTTTGGCTTGTCCTCGGATGGATGGGTTGTCCCAGTCGAAGTGATGTCCCTCCTCATCCGTATGTGAGGATACTACTGAGAGTGGGTCATGTCTTTTGTGGTTAGTTGATGCTCATGTATCCTGCTTGTTACATTCCAACCAGAACTCTTTCAACAAACACATTGTCTTGGATTCAATTTACCACCCCCTGAGAAAAAGAAGCGTACATGACATCACCATAGGAAATTATGTCACCACAGGAAATGGCATCACCAACTCAAGGAAACACAAAGACCTAAATAGAAAGCAGGCTACACCACTAGTGCTTCACCCAGAGGCTAACTGAAGATGTTACCTGGTATGGTGATGAAATGTCTGAAAGCGAACCTTACAGCTCAGTGAGCAAACCTATATCCAGAACCTCAACCTGAGCTACAAATCTTCTCAAAACACACTAACACCTATGGGTGCAATACGCTTAAACTGGCCCAAAAATGGGAAACCAATGCCATTCGACAGAATGCCACCTACAAACAGCTGTATATCCTGCATGACTGCCGAAGGAGTCAGGTACTGCCCAAATGTCTTAAATACAAACCTCCCCTTAACACCCCAATTGACAAAAAGATAGCAGAGCAAAACGGCTGCAGAATGCTGAGAGAAATGATTAATGAAGCCCACAACAGACTCTATAAATACAACCAGGAAAGTTTGCGCCAAAAATCTTTACTCACTAATGCAACAGATCATGACTGGACAGACACAGTACAACAAACCATAGACATTAGACAGCAACAAACACAGAAAATGAAAAAAAACTTGACCTGCAGAAAAAAAACTAGACAAACCTACACAAAACAACAGCACTGACCGACAGAAGCATGGATAAAACTCATCTGACTGACCCTTAATAGACACTGAAAAAGCCGTCTTAGTAAGAGGATTAAATTACAACTTCCAGGATGCGGACAAGAAAGATTTCTTAGCAGCATTAGAAACAGCACTGAAAAACAAGCAACTCACAGAAGAAACCCAGCAAACCATCAGACAGACAGTCGTACCAACATTAACCAAGAAAAAGGAAGGAAACACAATCAATACACAAGAAAAGAAAGCACTGCAAAGACTAAAAAAAAATGCTATCCTACCTGCAGACAAAGGATGCTTGGCAGTCATTTTATATCAAAGAACCAAGAAAAAGGAAGGAAACACAATCAATACACAAGAAAAGAAAGCACTGCAAAGACTAAAAAAACAATGCTATCCTACCTGCAGACAAAGGATGCTTGGCAGTCATTTTATATCAAAGGGACTACATTGAAAAACGAACGCACTATTTGCAGATACTAACACTTACCAACAAGTGGTGATAGACCCAACCCCACAACTGGAGAACCAAATCTCAGCCCTACTCAAACAACTTCAGAAATATGGAGAAATAAATAAGATCAACTTCCAAAAAATGAAACCAGATGGATCCAACACACCGCACTTCTATGGATTACCCAAAATTCACAAGCCAGGAGCCTGCTCAGACTCATAGTCTTGCTGCCTGGAATACCAACTTACAGATTGACCAAGGAGCTACACCAAAGACTAAAACATTTAGTAGAAGGCTCATGCCACTCCATTCACTCCACCCAAGAATTCCTGAAGACCATCAAAGACACCAAGATAGAAGAGGATGAAATTATGGTCTCCTCTAATGTAACAGCCCTGTTCACATCTATCAACATCAACCTGGCCAAAGAAACACTGACTACACTATTAGAAGAACCAAAAACACATACACCAATCATCACCAACTTCATTAGCAAGTGCAATATTGTCAAGCTAGTGGACCTATGCCTTATCACCCACTTCATCTTCAACAACAAAATTTACAGACTAACCAACAGAACACCCATTGGATTTCCAATATTAGGGTTCTTAGCAGAGGAAGTAATGCAGAGACTCGAACAAACAGCTCTGCCAACCATCCAGCCAAACTTTGAGTCTGCTACATAGATGATACCTTAATTGAATTGAATTGAAATGAATTTATTCTCACGTGTACCAAGGCACAGTGAAAAGCTTTGTCTTGCGAGCAATACAGGCAGATCACATAGTTAAGTAGCATAGATAAGTAAATAATAAGTAAACCGTGGCAAAAACAAAAATAAAACAGGCACAGGAGAATGTTAAGAGTTTCTGAGTCCATTCAGTATTCTAACAATAGTAGGGTAGAAACTGTTGCAAAACTGGCTGGTGCATGTGTTCAGGCATCTGTACCTTCTCCCCAATGGTAGAAGTTGTAGGAAAACATTGCCAAGGTGGGATGTATCTTTGAGAATGCTGGTGGTCTTTCCATGAAAGCAGGCCTCGTAGATGGATTCTATAGATGGGAGGTTGGCCTTTGTGATTGTCCGGGCCAAGTTCACTACTCTGTTACCATCTCCGATCTTGAATGGTACAATTGCCATACCAGGTAGTGATATATCCAGACAGAATGCTTTCGATGGCGCACTTATAAAAGTTGGCAAGAGTATTTACCATCATGCCAAATCTTCTCTGCTGCCTGTGGAAGAAGAGAGGTTGTTGAGCCTTTGTAACTAGTGCGTCCACATGAAGAGTCCAAGAAAGCTTGGTGTGGATGACCACTCCCAGGAGCTTGACATTCTCCACTCATTCCACCTCAGTGCTGTTAATGTGTAGGGGGGGAAGAGTAACATCCCACCGAAAGTCAATAATGAGTTCCTTGGCATTGAGAGCTAGGTTGTTATCAGTGCACCATTTGTCATCACTAAACAAAACAAATTAAAGAAAATCTTAAAGACCATCAATAATACCCTTACTGGCATAAAATTCACTAAAGAGGAGGAAAACAACAACAAACTGCCATTCCTAGATGTCACAGTAGAGCGAACAGCCAATGGGGAACTTCAAACCAGCGACTCCAAGAAAACAACACAAATGGACCAAATATTGAACGACAGAAGCAATCATCCCAACACCCACAAATGAAGCTGCATTAGAACATTATGTCAACGAGGCATCACACACTGCAGCACAGAGGAACTATGCAGAGAGAGGAAAATCACCTATACAGTGTATTCAAAAAGAACAGGTATCCAATGAACACAGTCTGACGATTTCTCGGCAACAAACCCAAATAAGCAAACAAAACACGTCCAAAAGCCCTAGCCACTCTCCCCTACATCAAAGACATCTTGGAAATGACTGCCAGACTACTCAGACCCCTGGGCATCATGGTAGCCCACAAACCCACCAACACACTAAAACAGCAGCTAATAAACTTGAAAGATCCTATACAGACAACAAGCAAAACTAATGTCATTTACAAAATACCCTGCAAGGACTGTAACAAACACTACATTGGATAAACAGGCAGAAAACTAGCCACCAGGATACATGAACATCAACTAGCCACAAAAAGACATGACCCACTCTCACTCATATCCTTACATATGGATGAGAAAGGAAACCACTTCGACTGGGACATCCATCCATCCGAGGACAAGCTAAAAAGAGACATGCACAAGAATTCCGAGAAGTATGGCATTCCAAATGGAACTCTATCAACAAATACGTTGGATCCCATTTACCACCCCCTGAGTAAAAGAACAGGAAAGGACATCACCATAGGAAATGATGTCACCACAGGAAATGACATTACCAACTCAAGGAAACTGAAACACATAAATAGAAAGCAGGCTACACCAACAGTGCTTCATCCAGAGGCTCACTGGAGATGTTACCTAGCATGACGGCGAAATGTCTGAAAATGAACCTTCCAGATCAGCGAGCAAACCTACATCCATTAATTGTTAGTGTTACTCTCAGTGGTATAAGTGAACCTTTAAAAGTAAGGTTTAATGAGCCTTATCAAATCAAAAAGAAATTAAATGAGGTGAATTATTTGATAGGAACTCCAGACAAAAAGAAATCTCACAGAGTGTGTTATGGGAATACGTTTGAAAGGTATTTTGACAAGGAAGGAAAGCAGGAGGAGAATGTGTTACTAGTTACAACACAGAGGGAAGAACCAAGTTTAGAGGATTGTGAATTGGACATTCCTCAAATTAAATTGGACAATGAAGAAGTTCTCAAACAGTTGGATAAACTATTGACGAAAATCAAAGTGAACTCAAAGAGTTATTACAATTACATATGGAGATATGTGGGAATTAGTTGGGAAGTTCAAATCTGATTATGCATAATGTAGATATAGGAAATTCTGTTCCAAGTAAACAACATTCTTATGAATTTAACCCTCAAACAGCAATTGAAGGCATACTCAAAGACAATATAATCAAAAATGTGTTGAGAATGGAGCTCACTAATAGTAATGCTATTAAAACCAAATGGTACCTAATTCTTATGTGTGGACTATTGCAAAGCCAATGCAGTTACAAAATCTGATTCATATCCTATTCCATGTTTGGAAGACTGTGTTGAGAGGTAGGGACAAGCAAGTTATATTTTAAATTTAAACTTAAACTTTGTTCCTTTATCTTTTATTCCCAAAGGCAAAACAAAATCAGCTTTTGTGACACCAAAAGGACTGTACCACTTTAAAGCCATGCCATTTGGTACAAAAAATGTGTCATCCGCATTTCAAAGACTAACCATTAGCCATTTCCCAATTATATAGTGTACATCAACAATATGGTGATTTTTCAGTTACACGTGGAAGGAACATTTGGAGCATCTATCGGAATTGCATGTGAGACAATCTATTTCACTGAATTTGTCTTTGCCAAGGGTGTGATTATGGGATGTTATTATATAGGAACAGTTAATGAGTAGTTTATTATTTTGTTAAGTATTTAAATAGAGTTACAGTTAAGCCAATTCTTTTATTTTGTCTCTATTTTAACTATAGCGTATGAATAAAGTGTGTTTTGCTTCAAGCCTGATGATTTAATCAATTGAATTGCATCCGAAATGCAATGGCTGGCACTTGTCTTTAAAATAAGAAAAGTTAGGTTTCAGGCTATCTTTTTGAGATGATTTGAGGGGGTTTGGTCCTGTCCATAACATAACTGTTCAGTGCCTGGCTGCTCATCAAAGCCAGTGTGAAGGAAGATTGAACTCAATATTTTGGCCATGCTTTTGCTTCAATCACAATCAGGCAACAAATGGTCATAGCAATCAGTGTTTCCAGACCTTGTACATTTTTATCCATGAACTGTGTGGGTGAAATTAGGCCTGCACAATGGTGGTGTTTGACAATTTTATATCAGAGTGACATTTGCCTGGAAAGAGACTATCAACTTCATGAAATGGTTGCAGCACAGAAGAAAGCCATTTGGCCCATTGTGTCCTATGCAAGCTTTCTGCAAGAGCAACTCAGCTAGTCGCATTCTCTGTCCATAGCTCTGCCAGGTCTTCGTATACAATACAATATAACACAAAACAGCACAGGAACATGCCCTTTAATCCACCAAGCCAGTGCCAATTCCTAATTCTTATTTAGACCTGCTACTTATTACCCATGCATGGTATGTAACCCTCTGTTCGCATCCCAGTGCATTCCAAACACCCACCACCCTCTGGGTGCAAATATTACCCGGACTTCTCCCCTAAACTTTCCTCCTCTCATCTTGAACCTGTGTCTCTTGCAGTTGACCCTTCCACTCTGGGAAAATGCCTCTGGCTGTCCATCATATCTATGCCTCTCATAATTTTGTAGACCCCTGTCAGTTCGTCCCTCAGCCTCCATCTTTCCAGTGAAAAAAATCCGAGTTTATCCAACCTCTTCACATAACTAAAACTCTCCAGACCAGGCAGCACCTTGGTAAACCTTTTGTGCACCCTCTCAAAAGCATCCACATCCTTCTGGTTGTGTGGCAACCAGAATTGCACTCAATATTCCAAATGTGGCCTAAATAAACTTTTGCACAGCTGTCATATAACTTGCCAACTTTTATGTTTAATACCCAGGCCAATGAAAGCAAGTGTGCTATATGTCTTCTTAACCACCTTACCCACGGTGTTAGATCCACTTTCAGGGATCTGTGGGTAATATTCTTTCTCTGATGGATAGAGCTAGGTAGGGAGTAGATATTATTTAATTTGGGGAAATGTTCACATTGTGTTTTTGGTAAGAAATATTGTGTTAATAAAATTGAGCTGAACCACAAACCAAATTCTATATCCCCTTGTCTATCTCACTGACATTAGCATTTTAATACATAAACTGGTCAAAGTATTTAAAGCACAGATATTTTGAGAGCAATATTTCCCTATTCTAATAAAGTGAAAAAAAAGTTGCAGTCGTCATTTTGTAGAAAAAGATCTTGTCAACTTAAATCTTGCAAAGAAGGAAATAAATTGATCCAGAATTGCTGGGACCTGCATATCTAATCTGCATTCTACTAATGTAGTATGTCAGTGCTATTGTGAGTATAAAAGATTAATTACAGCAATTTGATTTAAAATTGAAAATATGCATATCTCTATCATCTAAACACAATTTGAAAAGAATATTAGTTTGTGACAGATCAGACTGTTGCGTGTTCTCTAAATTTTCTCTGTGACAGAATGTTTCTATTCATGATGAACAAGCCCTGTTCTTGCTGATTATTTTCTTAGTACATGAACAACTCTCTGATCATAATATTGGCAGTAATTGCTCTAACATTTATTTGAAAGGACCAAGCCAAAGTGCATAACGACAATGACTTCTCTCACAGATGTACTGGGATGGCAGATGTGGGACAATTACTTCCGATTTTGTTCGGCTTCTTTCTACATTTGGGGTTTTTGTGTGCCATAAGTCTCAATTAGAAGAAATGATACACTAGTAGCCCTGAGTTGTACTTGTTTAAATAGCTTCATGTTGGTTTACTTTCTGGCTTCTCCAGAAACACAAAGAAGGGCAATTTGACTCACTAAAGGAGTGAGACTCACTATGGCTGTGGGGGTCAAAAATTTAATTTGCTCTTTGGGGTCATCATATGGGGGCTAGAAATAATTTTTTTATTGTTTTTTCTGATCCTGTCTGACCCTAGATAATGCCATCCATTTTTTTTTCTGTGTTATTATTGTGTCTATAGTGTTTTCATTGAGTGTTGCATTTGCAACACCAAAAACTGACTATTTCCTATCTGTCCTGTATGGGTAACCAGCCTGAGAAGAATACAGACTGAGGATTAAAATCTCTTTAACGTCATATTATAAAATTCTCACTCAAAGTTAAAGCCGGGAGCTTTTGTCTCTTTAAATAACTTTTTTATTGCAATGACTCACCTGAAATGTTTTTGCTTGCTTTTATTATTGTATTCATTTTACACTCCTAAGTATTTAATGTGTTTGGTGTATACATCTCTAACTTTAATTCTGTGCTCACTCAATAAATCTCAAAAGGAACCAAACAGGTAACAGTTATCAACAAGTGAATTTGTTTTCTGAAACTAGTGCTTACATAAGAAAATCCAATAAACAATCACAAACTATTACAAAGCTGATTATTACAAAAAAGAGTGGCTAAAGCGAATGTTAGTCCTTTAGAGGATAAGAAGGGGCATTAAGTTATGGGATATGGCTGAGGCATTGAACAGGTATTTTAGATTAGATTACTTACAGTGTGGAAACAGGCCCTTTGGCCCAACAAGTCCATACCGACCCTCCGAAGAGCAACCCACCCAGACCCATTCCCCTACACCTAACTCTACGGGCAATTTAGCATGGCCAGTTCACCTGACCTGCATATCTTTGGACTGTGGGAGGAAACCAGAGCACCCGGAGGAAACCTACGCAGACACAGACAGTTGCCCAAGGCAGGAATTGAACCTGGGTCTCTAGCGCTGTGAGGCAGCAGTGCTAACCACCGTGCCACCGTATCGTATTCACAGTGAACGACACTATTAACATGCCAAGAATTGACAAAGAGATGAAGGTAGGTGAGGACCTGGAAACAATCATTTTTACAGAAGAAGTAGTGTTAGGAAAGCTAATGGAGGGAGAAATAGCAAATGCACTTGTGGTAATTTTCCAAAATTCACTCGACTCTGGGGCAGTCCCAGCAGATTGGAAAACAGCAAGTGTGACGCCACTGTTTAAAAAAGGAGATAGACAAAAGATGCGAATTTTGGATTGATTAGTTTAACCCCTGTAGTGGGGAAGATGTTTGAGTCTATTATCAAGGAAGAAATAGCAAGGCATCTAAATAGAAATTGTCCTATTTGACAGCATGAGTTGATGAAGAGCAGGTTATGCTTAACAAATGTTTTGGAATTCTATAAAGACATTACGAGCAAGGTGGATAACGGAGATCCAATGGATGTGGTCTACCTAGATTTCCAAAAGGCCTTTGACAAGGTGCCACACAAAAGGCTACTGCATAAGATAAAGATGCATGGTGTCACAGGTAAAGCATGGATAGAGGATTGATTGACTAACAGGAAGCAAAGAATGAGGATAAATAAGTGCTCTTCTGGTTGGCAATCAGTAATTAGTAGTGTGCCTCAGAGATTAGTATTGTGACTGCAATTATTCACAATTTATGTAGATGACTTGGAGTTGGGGACCACGTGTCGTGTGTCAGAGTTTGCAGAAGACACTAAGATGAGTGGCAGAGCAAAGTGTCAGCGGACTGTGTAACATTGCAGAGCAACATAGATGCTTTAAGTGAGTGGGCAAAGGTCTGGCAGATGGAATACAATGTTAATATATATGAAGTCATCTATTTTGGTAGGTGTAACAGTAAAAAGTTAATGATAAAAGGTTACAGCATGCTGCTTTGCAGAGGGACCTAGGTGTCCTTGTGCATGAATCACTGAAGGTTGGTCTGCAGGTACAACGGGTAATTAGGAAGGCAAATTGAATTTTGTCCTTCATTGCCAAAGAGATTGAGTTTAAAAGCAAGGGAGTTACATTGCAGCTGTGCAGGGTGCTGGTGAGGCCACATCTGGAGTACTGTGTGCAGTTCTGGTCTCCTTACTTGAGAAAGGATGTACTGGCACTAGAGGGAGTGCAGCGGAGGTTCACAAGGTTGATTCCGGAGTTGAGGGGCTTGGCTTATGAGGAGAGATTGAGTAGACTGGGATTATATTCACTGGAATTTAGAAGAATAAGGGGGGGATCTTATAGAAACATAAATTTATGAGGGGAATAGACAAGGTAGAAGTAGAGAGGATGTTTCCACTGGCAGGTGAAAGTAGGGCAAGAAGGCATTGCCTCAAGATTAGTGGAAGCAGGTTTAGAACTGAACTGAGAAGGAACTTCTTCACCCAGCGGGTTGTAAATCTATGGAATTCCTTGCCCAGTGAAGTAGCTGACACTACTTCAATAAATCAATAATCATAAATGTTTTAAAGCTAAGACTGATTTTTTTGAACAATGAAGGAATTAAGGGATACAGTGAGAGCGCAGATAGGTAGAGCTGAATTCACAATATGATCAGCCATGACCTTATTGAATGGCAGAGCAGGCTCGAAGGACCAGACAGCTTACTCCTGCTCCTAGTTCTTATGCTCTTATGTAAATCTGACATAAACACCTGAAATACGAAATCAAGGCAAAATTGCATTGTGCATGGTCTCCTTTCAAATAAATATTAGAGCAAATACTGCCAGTATCATGTTCAGAAGAAAAGTCGCTGTCACAAAACATTGACTTTGTTTTCTTTCCACAGATACTGACAGACCTGCTGAGTTTCTCAAGCAATTTCCATTTTCATTTCATATTTTTGGTTACTTTAATCCATATTTTATCGCAAACGTTTGTCATGACAACTCCAGTTATGCCGTGCATGAACCCTCATCTTCTTTTATTACAAAAAGATATGTAGGTTAGGTCGGAAAGTAAGTTGTGAAAAGGTCATAAGAAGTCTGCAAATGGACATTGATTAAATAAATGGTTAGATTAAATCATGGCCAAATTATTGCCAAATTAACTTTATGGCGGAAAAATGTGAAGTTGTCTACTTTTGCAGAAAAATCTAAAAAAGCAGCATAGTATTAGAATGGAGTGAGGTTTTAGCACTTTATGGTGCAGAAAGATCTGGGTCTCTTGGTACATGAATTCTAAATAATTAGTTTGCTGTTACAGGAGATGATTAGAAAAACAAATTGTTTAGAACAATGAGAATAGATTATAAAAGTAAAGATGTACTGATATGGTTATACAATGCATTGGTAAATCCACATCTGGCATAGTATATAAAGATTTGGTCTACTTTTTTAAGAAAGACCATCATTACACAGAAGCACTTCACAGAAGATTCACTCAACAAGCTCTTAGGATCATGGGCCATTTATGAGAAAAGAATAGACAGAGTGGACTTCTCTCAGTTGGAGTTTGGAAAAATGAGAGATGATGTTATTGAAACATTTAAGATCCTGAGGGGGCTCAACAAGGTCGACACTGAGAGGATGTTTCCTGTGGCAGAGACTATGACTAAGTAAGGGGTCTCCCACTAAAGATGAAAATGCATTTTCTTATTTCCCTGAGGGATGAGAGTCTACATGGTCTCTCACATTCTAATCTACCATAAATTCAAGTCATCAAATCTTTGTTACCTATATCCCAACTCATATCAGGTTCATCCATCTCCTCTGTACACCCAGATGTGTGTACTCTCAACTTCAATTTTCTCATCCTTGTTTTACAATTCCTCTATGGCTTCACCATTCCCCATTTTTCTAATCTCTTCCAACCTTATGGATTTCTAGCCTTTGATTCTGGCCTTTTGAGAGCCACTGATTGTAATCCTGGAATTTCCTTCCTATATTTTGCATCTTTCTATCTCACTTTCCTCACTCAAGACACTTCCTCCAATCTTCAAACAGTCTTTTGGGTCTTTCAGGGTCAATAAAGTGAGGTGCTGAAAAAAGCACAGCAGGTCAGGCAGTATCCGAGGAGTAGGAGAGTCAAAACTTCAGGCAGGATCCTTCAATCAGGCCATTCATCCTAATGCCTCGATGTGTGGTTCAAGAATTCAAATTTGTTTGAATGGCGCCTGTGAAGCGCCTTGGAATGTTCCACGATATTAATTATTTTTGCTTTTGTCACATCTGTTTTGTCTCTTCTGGCCTCTTCTTAGGTTCACTGGCCAGAGAACCCAAAATGGCTGTCTCACTCAACCTCTGCTTAAATTAGTTGTCAGGCCATGCTGAAGTCATCGAACTCTGAGCAGCAGATTTGAAAAAAAAATCCCATCGGAATCCAACATGTGTCTTTACTGTCTGTTCAGATATATAGTTTAATGTGGAAATAGCAGACAGGGAGATTGAGAGATAAGTTTAGATTTCTTCTGGTTGAAGAAAAATAAACCAACATCCATTGTGTGATATACAAGAGGTGTGATCACATGCCACAATGAACGATTGGCATTTTAGAAAGTCAGATTATTAATTTCAAGTTTTGGGATCACTTTTATGTTAACATCAACTGAAAACAACTCTGTGTCAGAATTTCTTTATGTTCAAAAGAACACAATAGCTCAGGTTCTAGTCATGGTTGTTTCTCTTGAAATTTAACAGCCCTAAGTATCTGTAATTATTTCGCAATTAAATAAAACTGTCTAAATGTGGTTAAAAAAACACACTTAATTGCATTCAAATCTGTCCAGAACAACTGTGTCTCCAGAATTACTTGGATCATGCATTCTAAATCAATAGTTTCCACCAGTGATTTTAAATCTCTGACTCTCCCACCTTCAAATATTTCTAGCACCTTATCATAAAAATATTTTTATATGATTCTAAGTGCTTAATTGCGATCATCCATTTTTAACAAGTTTAATTTTTTCATTCATTTGAGATTCAAACACATTTAGGAGTAAGAAGTCAATCTCTTTCATCCAGTCAGGTCCAAAATGATTAAGTTTTCCTGACAACAGTTCTATTTTACTACTAGTAATTATGTTGGATTTGATTTAATAAATATATAAGCTTGCCTTTATAGCTTAGTAAGGCTTTTGTCCTTCAATATGCTTTTGGTTACTTGTCTGTGCAATAATGTAAAATCAGCAATGAAAGAGATTGTTGAAGATAGAGAGTCTTATAACCATAAGAATTGAAACGTCTTTCAATCATTCAAGGTTATTTACATTCTCATATTGCTTTAGTGTAAGGATGCTTTGATGCCATGAATTATTTGAAAGGAAAATTATTATTTTGAAACAATTTTTAAAATATCACACATTTATTTGTGCATTGCCTCTTTAACAAAGCTTTTCCTGAAGAGGCAAATGACAAATTTTAACTCATTACCATCAATAACTTTATGCAATACACTGATGTTGAACTTTATTGTAATAATTTAGCTGGAAGCTTATTCAAAGCAACATTGCAAACAGTTGGCATACCTGCAGTGGGTTACAGTTGTGTTTCTTCAATTGCATTTAAATATAGCGCAGACTTAATCAGGTGAAAATTGCTGATGTCAATTTTCAGTGACTTTATTCATCTTAACATGTTGCTAGTCGTCCCAAAATGGGATTTTGTAACCCTAGTTGACCTGTTACAACTAATTAAATTGGGGGCTCCATTTTAAAAAAAAAATGTCTATCTCTGAGTGTTCACACAAATTGCACATTTCAGGTGTTAGACCCCTTTCCAAATGAAAACCTGGGGTCTATGGCTAACAATGGGACTACAAAAGCCAGTAGGGACTGGTTGCATCCTGCACAATGTAAGTTCCATGCAGTTCTGTACAAACAATGAAACAGTAAAAGCCCAGCAGTAAAGTTAAGTCTTCAATTATAAACAATGCAACTTCTCAAAATCTACCAAAGTATCATCAAATGTTGTTTCTCTGTTTCCAAAGACGTTGGTAGCGGTCTGTTTTGCTTTGCTAAAACTAGCAAACTACGTGAAAGATGTGTGTTTGGTACCCTGCAGTTTTCCGACAACCTGTAAATGATGCTGGAACCCTAGCACAAAAGCTATCCATGTCAGAGCAAAGGCAATTTTATTTTGTCCTTCAACATTTTGGTGAAACATGCTCTCGGAGATTGATAGCAGCACCATGGAATACAAACCAGTGGCCCTGTCTTGGGATGATAGCCTTTGTTCTGCAATCACTGCAACTCTGCCAGATCTCCTCCTGTTGCCGGTCAGCCAGCCTGCCTGCTGCTCATGCCAAGGCACTGCAGTATTTGCAAAGTTGGATCTTCCAGGCTCAGATCTGGTTGAAGATTTCATTTAAATCCATCTGCAGCCTTCTATCAGATATGCTGCAGCAAAGTGGGGTAATAATGTGAGCCCTGGAAGACAAGCACTGGGTGATTAGTTGATATTCTTATGTAATATGGCATACTTGGGCTTATAAATTCAATTTGGAATGTTAATTTTACATGGTTTTAACTTACATTGCAGCCATACTGATGCCCTGATAAGCAGCAGAGGGAAGGCTATTGTAGCCCATTGACTTCTAGAACTGGCCTGACAATTCTTTCCCGTGTAAGCACAGTAGATGCGGCACCAGTACATTTGCCTCTCCCCTTTCACCAAACCCCTGACACCTCTTCCAACTGAAAAAGCTTGCATTTTTTTCTCAGTTTCGTATACCCTATTCACCATTCACGTTGTGGTTTTTCAATACCAGACAGACGAGGTGACCACTTTTCAGAACACCCTTGTTCAGTTTACACACATGACATTCAGACTCTTGTCACGTATTATTTCCCTTCTCTACCTTGTTCCCATCTCCCATTGGGTTCACCAATTTTATAGCTTGAGGCACCCTATCCATATCCTTATTCCCACCCTCACACACCAGGCTTTGTTATTACATGGTCTGTTATTATATACTACCTATTGTTAGCCACTAATAGTCCCCATTAGCAACCATTCATTGTCCTAGGCTGACTATTAATCACTCTTTTGTTTGGCCAACTGTTCTTCACTCATTGGACTCTATCTCCACTATTGCTTATTCCTTAAACCGTTCCCCCACACTATGTTTTATATTAAAAAAACCTTTTCCTAGCTACCATCAGTTCTGAAGAAGATTTACTGGACCCAAAAGGTTAACTCTGATTTCTCTCCACAAAGCTGCTGGGCCTGTTATGGTTTTTCAGTAATTCTTGTTCTTGTTTACTATCATTCATACTTGGCCGACTGATGTGTTCCATTGAGGTTCAAGACAAACCTGAAGCATAACGCCTTGGTGCTTGACTGGACATACTACAGCTTTCTGATCTCAATAATTGTGTTCAATAATTGTGCCTTTTCTCTTTACAGATTTGGTTGTTTCTTAACCTTTTATTCTGCCATGGACAGATACAATGCTGCCACTCACACCTCATCAGAACATTTTTTGTACTTTGCTTGATCTGTTGTCAAAAGGAAACTCAGAGCCCAGATAACAAGGATCTTCTTCATTCAGAGGATGTGAATCTTTGGAATTCACTCCTCCAGAGAGGTATGGAAACTTCATTGTCAAGCAAGGTGAAACCAGTGACTGATATTATTTAGTTAATAATGACAATAAGATGTATGAGATGATCATGAGAATAAGGTGTTGAGGTACATGTCCAGCCATGATTGAGAATGGTGGAGCAAGCCTGAGGAGCTTAAATGCCCACTGCTCCTTCTGTGTTCTTGAACCCTTAAGCACAGACACCTGACACTATTCCTTACTGAGGCACTGGTAGGAAAATTGCTCTCGAGGCATCAAGTGTATACATGGCCTCCTAGCAAGAGCATTAGCCTGTTTCTTCTTCCTTCTTTATCTTCTTGCTGTATTCTGCAGCATTTTTACCCATTCATGCAATATTAGAAACAAAATGCTTGAAGGTACACCCAAGGTATGAACAGTTGGTTTGTGCAGAAGCCTTGAAGTTTGAGTCCTTCTGCAAGAGCCACACCACTCAGTGCAGACGTTTGCAACTACAGAACAATGTTAGAACACTTGTAAAAATATAAATGTTAGTAGAAATCAATCAGCAACTAACCTGTAAGGAACTGATGAACTTTTTTAAAGAACTCCAGTGGTGAGGATTTAGGAAATGTGTTAACTGGAATAGAAATGGAATTCCAAGGAGGAAATGCTGTTGTCAGATCAGCACAACCCACTAAATATTGTTGGAAAATGTGCCTACTCTGCACATATCCAGTGGATGCAAACTACAAATATGCCAACACCATACCAACATGATGTCCAACAAGAGTTGCACCCAGTGTAAGTGTAAGCAGAATTCAATTTGGACCTGTGGTCATTCTTAGTGCTCAAGAAACATGTTATATATCTGTAGGTTGCAACAAATTTCATTTAATCAGGTTATACAATTATACAAAGTGTTATCTAACAAAAACATCCATTAGTTCTACACAACTGCTTGGTATTGATGTTTAATATAACTAATCCTTCAGTTTAATGTTGTTACTTCCATGAAATTATAACTTACATTTTAAACTTTGCAAACTTTCATTTATTTTGTTCACTTTATGTTCAATTTAGTTTTGATCCAGAATTGTTATTTTGACATTACTTCACAATATAAATGTCAATCACATTCCAGCAAAATGCTCTGGAGTGATATAAAATAACATGTAGTGGTTAAATCGTACATTTCAAACAGATTAGATCGTTCAAAAATTAAGTTTCATTAATAGAAATGCTTGGCAAAAATGCATTATTGAATGAACTGTTGAAATGTGCATTTGTAACAGGCTAGTGTTCATTTTTAATAATTGTAAGAGAGAGCAGCCAAAATGGTACACTGAATTTCATTCTTCATTTAGTTATTTGGCCTTCATTTACTTATTGAGTGTTGTAAATTGACTGTAAAACTTAGTTCAAATAATCCTTTGGAAATACCAACACATCAGTGTTGATATCAGTTCATCATAAGCATCCAAAAGGTGAAAAGAGTGCAAGATAGAGTTATACCTCATCCAAAGAGGGTATAATAGAATGGCTAGAAGTATTTCTTTGATGACAAGGCTAGTATTCACTGACTAGCAATCAAACACATTGCCAGGAGTCTGGCTGCTGGTTATGTGTTCACAGTAAATTCAGACATGAAAATCAATAGAAACTCTTAACCTCCAACCTCACAGAGATGCCCTGTGCTGAAAGTATCAAATGATTAAATATGAAACACTCACTTGTGTTTCAGTAGTCAAAGTGGATCTCCCTTGGGAATTTCATGTCGATTTGTATTGATATGCCCTATTCAAATGGCATATTTAACTTGATTTGGAGAAATTTAATTGCAATTAACTGTGACCAATTCCAATATTTACTTGGTGACCAGTTCTTATACATGTGAAAATGAAAAAAAATTGAGGACAGTTGAAAACATGTGCATGCATTTTTTTCCCTACCACATTCTCTTATGAAACATCAATTTTAGAACTGTTTAGAACTAAGTTTTAAATTAATCAACTACATATAAATACATATAAATTATTCAGGGATGAGTATGAGCTGGGTAACTGAAGGACAAGATAATAGGTAAAAACTTCAATTGACTAAACTATTTTCTAAAGCACATGGAGTATTAAGTGGTTGTTAGAAAGTAACATCCTTATTTTCCAGAGTTTTAAAGGAAGGGCAGGACTGATTGATTAATCATAGTACAGATCTGTTCAGAAATATGGTTCACTACCAATTAGCATTTATAAATCTATTTATTTTCAGGCTGCATACAAGTAATGGGGAAATACAAAATGTTGTATGTACAAGTGTTAAGAGCTTCCCAGTTTGTGTTTGATATTGTAAATTGCTGAGCCGAGAGTTTGTGCTTTTAATTTACTTATTAATAAGAGTAATACAATTCTCAGTCTCCTATTCATGTTATTCAAAAATGGTTTGGAGGAAGGTGTGTCTTGTTCAATGATATAGATGATTTTTATCTGAACAGATGATATCTGAAAGACCGACAGCACATCAACGAAATCTGTCCAAATAGCAAAGTGGCTAATCATGATCATTTGGCTTCAATTTAAGTGGGTGATTCTGAATGTGAAACAAGAGCAGTGCCTGGCAACAAAACTGAAAAGAATAAACAGTTAAGAATGTTTATTGACCATTCACAAAAGTATCTATTGAATATAAAATTTTCATCAACAAGTTAAATCCAGTGTTTGATTTTTATTTTTTAATCCTTTGCCAATAGGATTGATCAAGTGATATTTATGGATGCTGGACATGGATTCTCAAAATTCAAGGAACATTGCCTATGGCTTCTCCCTACACATGTTCTTGTAAGGTTCCCTTTTTCTAGTGAGCATTCAGAAATCTGATTTTATTAGCTTTATTTGAAAAATTGTTTGGCAACATCTCAAGATACTTTTGAAATATTGAGCGGAATTTGACTAATGACAGTAGTGAAAAAGAATATCATATTCTTGCATCAAAGAACTATCCTCAGTGAAAATAAATATTGGGAGAGATTAGATATTCCAGTAATGAGCCTGACAATCTTCACATTTGCTAGGTTAACAAGTTCTAAGCAGGAATAGACTTTTTGCTTTTCTCTGGCACTTTCACTGTAAATTCAGAGGAAAAATAATTGTTGTGTGGATTAACATATTTATGAACAATATCTTAATGAGTATCATGTCAGAAATAAGGTTGAGACGTAGAAAGTTTAATGCAGATAGGACTGTTTATTTAGCATCACTAAAACTTCGTAGTTTCTGAACTACTGAGGACATCAGCATTTCTGACCAAGAAAGGCAACTGATCAACAATAAACCTCAATTCACCTTCCAGGTCAAGAACAGACAATTTAATAGAATCTTCCCCTCAGGAGCATTGGACTATTGAGCTGAACAGCATTTTATTCTAGGTTTTCTTGTGTTTTCATGCCAAACATAAAGTGATGATAGAGACAGATGCACTGTATTGGTCTCCTCTGCAAAGTAAGGAATACACTTGACCTAGCTACTAGTTATTTGATCAACTAAAACCGGCAAAAGGAAACAGAATAAGTGGCTCTTTATCAAATTCTTATTTATGGAACCCAGATACATGCAGATTCACTGCTCTCTCTGCCTGCAAACCCTATGTACATAACTACTTTTTAAAAGTAATCCATTAGCTGTGAAACATTGAGAATAAAAAAAATTACATAAATTCTTACTTCAATCTTGAGATGAGCATACAGTGCATTCACTGCAAAGAACTGTTTGCCGTGAAAGCCATTGGCCAGTTATTCTATTTATTTTGCAAAATGTTATGGAACATGCAATTATTCAAGATTTCAGCTTATGAAAATCAATTCAACCAATCATAAGAGCTTCACTGCAATATGCCATGCTGGCAATTTGATAAGTATTTGAGTTGAACTACAATAATTTGTGACATAATGAACTGTCATCACCAGGCCAGCCATTCTTGTTCCAATTGATAAATTATGAATCTGGTTTTTCTCTTTTTCTCTTGCTGCACTCAAACAAAAATGAAAACATGGTAACCATCTAATTTCTTCCAGATCAGTTGTTTGCCAATAGGATTGTTGATAAAATTATCGTTTACCCAGCCCAAAAATAAATCCTCAGCAGGCGCCCTATATTGAGTGCAAGGGAAAGAAAAAGAGTAGAAGCAAGAATTTGCAATCATCATGATGATATTCAATGGTATCCTAGTGTTGACAGAGGTTATACAAGGCTTGTCCTGCAGTCCTTTAGACTGAATACATGAAAGTGTGAATGAAATAATACTTCAGTCTATAATGCTAAATAAACCATCAGCATACTGAGCAATCATGCCCAGCAATTAGACAACTTTAAAGCAATTTTGCACAGAGTTCATTGTATCATCAGACTGCTTAATCTATTAAACTAATCATAAATAATGGGAAACATTCCTACCTATCTTGACCTGAAAAGATGAATTTTTGCAGAGCATTGTCTGAAGCTTCTATCATCCTAGCTGGCAAACACCAACTGCCATTATTGTTGGGCAACTCATCTAAGGTTCTGCACTAATCCATTCCAAATAAAATGCCTACCTGTGCCTTAGTTACAGCAGTAGTAGAAATAAAAGATTTGCACAGCATTTTCCTCAATTATTGGAATCAGCAAAGCATTTTATAACCATCTGAGTTACTCCAGCAATTTCTGTTTTTGTTTCTGATTTCCAGCATCTGCAGTTCTTTGTTTTATATTGTTGTCAAATTGATAGGTTTGAAATCTAATGGTTCCATACAATGAATAAAATGTCTCATGCTCTATATTGATGTAATTTGATTGTGCTGGAAATAGTCTTTTGAATAAGAATGTAATCAGTTTGTGATCTTACATTCCTAACCTTTTATGTGAAGCAGGATTATCTTCAACCTTAGTTTTGAGTTCTGGAAAATGCAGTTTTCTGCTGACAGCACATATTAGAGACTTGAACAGATGTAAAGCAGTATACTATCGATATATGGTACATTCCTCTTTAGAAACTTGATCAATGAAAATGCTTTGTCTAAAGATTCAGAACATATTGTGCCAACAAGTTTAAAAAGGTACTTCTAGATCTCTTTAGCTTGTGGGTGAGACTTGTGTCTTACATCCATGTATATCTTGGTGGTCACATTGATAGTTGAGACCCTGGTAGTCTTGGCAATGATGGTCTGATTGTGTCTGCAAGGTAAAGTATTTTTGGTTTCTGTGCGAAACTGCATTGTTGTAATGTCAATGCAAGAGATGGGTGACCAATTGCATGCAATTAATATAGCAGTTGGTAGTTATACCACTGAGTTACAACAGTCCAGAAACATGTCTTTCAAAATTTACATAGTTGATCAGATATTTGGACTTGTCCCCATGTCAATTGTAGTCCTGAGCAAATATTTGCCAGTTTTCTTTGGGCAAATGTTGTTGATTTGTCTCAAAAGTAGTTTCCTCACTTGTTAATATAATACATTATATGCACAATGTGAAAACTTGCCTTCCAGTTGGACGTTGTTCCACTCTTGGTTTTGTCTCGGGCCTGTCTCACTGTGAACTTTGTGTATCAGCCTACAGTTACACAGATCCCTGGTGCACTCCTTACTACTCTTGCCATACTGCTGTCCCTGATTCATTTTGGTTGTATCCTGTTGTCGCACTTACCTACAACTTTGGAGCCAGAATTCTTGCATATGTGGGCAAAGTGTGGGCATTGCAGCCGTGATTGGATTTTGAATGCAGGAAAGACTCATGGTGGTTGCAAGAGATAGCACTTACCACACGGCTTACTTGTCTTTTGTATCTTGGCTGTGGGACCAATACTGCCTTGGTTACAGTTAGAGTTTTTAGGTATTGTTGTCTGGCTCTACAACTGCCTCATATTTTCTGCCATGCTCCTACAATAACTTAATTCTACCTTGTTTCCTTATAGCTGTCTTCTTAGAACGTTTCAATAGATCCTGAGTAAACCACTCCGACTCTGATAGTTCTGTCCCTGAAACATCAAAGAATGCTTGGTTTATGAAGTATTCTGATTCAGCTGCATTTTTTAAAAGCCTTGAATTCAGATATGAAATCTGTGAGCTCCCAGTTGATGCTATAATATTTGGTATCCATTCTTCTGTTCATTTACCTTTCTTCAGACACTATTACTAGCGTCCCCTATTTGTGTATTCTCCAGTTCTCTGCCGTGTTATCTGCTTTTTGCTATTTATTTTCACATTATAATTTGTTCTGCTCTCCTTGAGTACTGTTTATAGTTAAAACTTTTTTAAGGCTCTTTCTGTTGATCTACTCTGTTCCTGATTGCAGTTCATTTTTTTTTGTTCTTCATTTGAATTTTCGAATTCATTTTCTTTGTATAGCAAGGCACTGACACATAGCTACAATTTACATTTTAAATACTTTTTAAATAGCACAGACTTGAAACAACTGCTTACCTACCCAGTTGTTAAATAGCTCTAAGGTACTAGCTAGTGTGAATAAACCTGGTTCCTTTTTTTCTATACTTGACACCTTGTAGTGTAGGAATGCCTTACTTAATGGAGTTCTTTTGGATCTCATCCATTTCTCCCTGTGGTCCCCAAGTTGTTTCACCACCTTTATTGTTTGCCTTTTTGTAGAAGAAACATTCACGTTTATGCAATTGTGCAGAGATTGTTTGTGTTATCCATATGTAAGTCAAATTAGGTATGTGGACTCTGTCTACTTGACAAGCTAGTGAGTTTATTTACAGCCAGACAAGTGCGGACAATACAGAGTAACCTCTAGACACCCCTCTTCTTAAAGGGTGATCACTATAATGATAAAGAATGATGCTAGCTTTACCATTATTATTATCATAAAATCCAAGCCAATGTGACTCATTGTGTGGACCATACTTGAGTTGATAGTTGGATGCAAATGAGTTCAAATGTCAAAATAATCCAATTGTTAACAGTGAAAATTGAAGATTTATTGAAGATCATTTGAATAGTGACCAATGATAAAGAATATAACTTGTTGATAAAACAGTATAAATTTCAATACACATAATAATTCTATGCTTTTCTATGGGAGGGTGTTGTTTTGAGGTTCTTTAGCCATTGTGCTACCATCAGTTCAGAAGATGACCTAGTGTTCTGTCACTTATTTTCTGCCTGATTAGAAAAGTTTAAATGTGTTAGCTAGTTTTTCATCCAATCTGTGCATCAATCCAGAATTTACCACATAGATGCTATGTTGTTCAAGAAGAGTTCGGAAGAGTATATGTACACTTATGCATAAGTACAAAGGCTGCTGGATCACTCACTATTGTACCAGAGTCTGTGCACTGAACCAAAACATTTCATTCTGCAGCACACAGAGAGCTGGGAAAACATATTCTGCTTGCTATAACATTTCTCAAACTATGATAATTTCAGCTTTTTGAGAAGCACAAGATGGAACAAAAGGAAACAAAGGGGTTGTATACAGCAGAGAAAAATAGAGGGTGCTTCGATGTTGACAGCCCATTTTATATCTTGCTCACTGACTTGCTGGCATTATTCTCTGTCGAGTGAGAAAATCCACCTCACTGGTTTAATGCCTTTTGAGCAGCAGGTAAGTACCACAGTTCATTTTTCATGCATTCACTATGGGTCTGGTGCAAAAAAAAAATAATTGTTTAATATGGTCAGCCTAACATTGCAGGATTGCAAAGTGTTTTGAGTAGAAATTGATATTTTCTGACAATACAGGCACATTGCTGTGGCAAAGGTTTTACAACCTCCTTACCCTACAAACACATGTAGCCTCAAAGATGGTGCAGAAAATTTTGCAGGCAATAACCACTTTTGCCATGTCAACTGCAGTCTGCCCTTTTGCCTGTCACTGGGCAGCTTGGATATGAGCTTGTTTCATAATCGCTCTTAAGCGATAACTTGGATTCTGTAATTTACAGGGGGCTGTGCTGTCACTTTGGACCGTGGTGACAAGAGTGCATGGCATTCATTCTCAACCCAGTGTTTGCTGATGGTCCAGCTGAAGAGTTAAGCTTTGTTTTATCATTGTGGGACAGAGAGCAACAGGGAATTACTCTGTAATACTGGTTGGGCTGCTGCATCTCAGAGGACCACAATCTGAGATTGAACCCTTCTCCACCCATCTACCTTCTTCTAACCACAACACTAATAAGCTGCCCCAATGGGTCTGTTATCTGACCACAGACCCTTGGTTAAATAAAGGTATGCCCATGAAAATGAGCTAAGCCTCAGGTCAGATCTATCAGGCAACTACAAAGTGGACTTCATCCAAAAATATATTTCTATGTTTTCAAGAGCTAGGCTTAAGTCAAATGGTATCTTGAATAGGCAGGAAAGTAGAGTTCATGGCACAATCGGCTAAGCCATGATCTTAATTAATAATGAAGCTGGCAGAGGGGCCCATTGGCCTATTCCTGCTACAGGTTCATGTACTCATAAGCAACCTTCATAATCTGACTATTTGAAAAATTACTCATTTATCCATTTGAAATTTTCATTTAATTTCAGGCTATGCTTCTAACGTGATTTTATATTAAAATAAGGCAAAACTGGCTCATTGAACAAAACAGCATTAATATAAATTAGGGAGAAACTAATTTTATGTAATTATGGTAACATTTGAGGTATGTTTCAAAAAGTGAGCATGATTCATCAGTGTCCAAAACAGTTACATAAGTATTTGAATACTAATCGCAATATTAGCATTGTAGCCTTTTAAGTAAGCCAATGATCACCCATACAGTCATTTCCTTTGGAATCCATACACACAATGCTGTGGGTTAATTTCCTCAATTATCATCTTCATAATTATAATTCCATTCATTGTACAGCTAAGCATGCCAGTTTATCACCTCAAGTAATTATTCATTAACTAATTAACTCTAGTTAATGTAAGAGTCCTTCACCTTGTCATCGGTCAGTTTTGGTTATGCAAATTTAATAATTGTACATTTGTACTAGAAATATGAGGTCATCTGATATACACAATGCACTGTTCTTGCTCATGTGATGAGAGGTGGTCTTGCATATAGGCATTTCTCTTGATCCACCAATACGGGTTTACCAGCTGAGTGCATGATAAAGCATTCAGCAAATTAATGTGTTATCCTGCACATTCTGAAATTATTGCTGAATAATGAGTGTAAATATTCTTTAAACTCTATGAATTTATTTTACAAATGGTTTACAATTCTGATTTTTTGTTCAAATTAAAAAAAGATTAAAAAGATAGAATATAAACTGAAATGCAACAAGTTGACATAGTCATTGTGTGTCTTTAAGACAGAGATAGCTAAGTTCATAATTAGTAAGGGGATCAAGGGTTATGGGGAGAAGGCAGGAGAATCAGGTTGAATAACATATTGGCCATGATGGAATAGTAAAGCATTCTTAGAGTCATAGAGATGTACAGCATGGAAACAGACCCTTCGGTCCAACCCGTCCATGCCGACCAGATATCCCAAACCAATCTAATCCCACCTGCCAGCACCCGGCCAATATCCCTCCAAACCCTTCCTATTCATATACCCATCCAAATGCCTCTTAAATGTTGCAATTGTACCAGCCTCCACCACTTCCTCTGGCAGCTCATTCCATACACGTACCACCCTCTGCGTGAAAAAGTTGCTCCTTAGGTCTCTTTTATATCTTTCCCCTCTCACCCTAAACCTATGCTCTCTAGTTCTGGACTCCCCGGCACCAGGGAAAAGACTTTGTCTATTTATCCTATCCATGCCCCTCATAATTTAGTAAACTTCTAATGCTCCAGGGAAAACAGCCCCAGCTTGTTCAGCCTCTCCCTGTAGCTCAAATCCTCCAACCCTGGCAACATCCTTGTAAATCTTTTCTGATGGGCTGAATGGCCTAAGTTTGCTCCTATATCTTATCGTCTTATGGTGGTTTGTTCAAACAAACTTATTTTTTGCCAGTAAAGAAATTAAGCTGTGTAAAATTGGTCTGTGTACTTCCACTGCTTGCAAACAGTGCATGCGCAAAGGACATCAAAATTTCACAAGCATGGCTGAAAGTATCACAAGGATTATACATGTTTTGTATTGTCTACAATATTTCACCATGAGGAAATATGAAGTGTGATTTCCCAGTTTTGCGATCGAGTGCTTATACGATTATTCATGTTAATTGTAGTGTGGGAGCAGCACCAGGAATATCAGCTCCACAAGGAAAGAGACAGGTGTTTATTTTCCAAAGAAATGAGCATAGAAATGATAATGGAAAGACTTCAGTATTGACTTGATTGGAAATGACATCTAACATATGGTGAATCAAAAACTCACAAAATAGTTCTGGTTTTTACAAAAGATGCGCTCTTTACTGCAATTTGAAAAAAAGACTGCATATTTACAATTACAAACAAATTAATAATTTGTCCTACTTTTACGAACAGTGCAACAAATGTATAAAATGCATGAAGAAACTCTAATGCAAGAATGAAAAAATCAGCAGTTTCCTTTCCAAATAAACTAAACGTCCACATGCTGTAGTGGATGACTCTATTTATCTAGATCCCTGCAGCAGTCCAACTGAAGTTTTTCTTCTGATGAGACAGTTATTAGTCTTTCCTTTCAACAGCCTGTTATTCAGAAATTCGGTGTAATCATATTGCAAAAAAAGTTTTTTTAAAACAACTCCCCAGCCAATCAGACTTTTTTCTTTGCTTAGAGAATAGATATAAGCATTACAGAGAATAAATCTACTGTGCAGTAGCTTTATAGACATAATAGACACTTTGAAATGCAAGGAGACTAATGAAAGATAAAGGGATAGATGCTCAACAGAATGGGTGCTATCTGCTCGATTGCTTTGAGGCAGCAGTGAGGGAATCTTTGAGAATAACATTTGGTTGGCCAACCAATGCATTGTTGTCTCAGGCTGATGTTGCTGGAAATGGCTCCCGTCTCAGCAGCAATGGGTAGCTGGTTCATGCTAAATGGGGCAGTGCAGGGCAAAAAAATCCTCATTTAACCCAATCTTCTGCAGACAGCTTCAGTCACAGGGTAATACCTATGGCTCAGATTATCTTGTGGAAGGGGTGCCTCTTCTGCAAGCGTGGCCACAAATCATTTTAAATAGCTTGCAATTTCTCAGAGAGCCAATTCACTCTGTGCCACTCTTGTGTTTACTGACCTGCTGCAACAGCGTCTACATCACCTGGCTCCCAGCAGAACAATGCTGTGGGCCTCCCATTGGCACGTGCCCACCATGTATCATTCTTAGTGAAGTTAGTGGCAGCTTCATGCGCACAGTGATATCACCAGTGGAATCAGGCCCCACTTCTGGTCCGAGTCTTTGAAAATGTGTCATAATGGCAAGTGACAGTTGGCATGGAATGTAGAATTAATTTGATTGCACAAATAGCCTTCTGAAACTGAGATAAATTCTGCATATTGATTCTATTAACTAATATATTAGTTAATGGACGTATGGCCTCATAAAATCTCTTATCTTCAAAACTGGTGGGACAGCACATCAGGCTTCTTCTTTATTTATTACAGAACAGATGCCATAAAATACATGCATACATTTAAATATCATTCCATCTAACTTCTTGAATGGACAACATAATTAGGAAGGTCACATATCCAAGAATTAAGACAACTCTTCATACATAGCTTCAAAACAGCACAGCATTTTTCACTTTAATTGACTTCTATTGGGGGAGTCTAATTAATCTGTTTCCTGGAAATTCAAATCAATTTTTTTTCTCTCTTTCAGGGGTTTCAAATTAATTGCTTCTTTTTTCTCAAAACTGACTCTTTAAGCAGACTCTCTGATTTAGCAGAACAGGAGCTTTTATTACCAGGGTTTCCTGGATTACGGATGATGACAGATAATCCACCATTCCAATTTACAACAGCAATGTCAGCCATTTTAAAATATAACCAATCACACAGTAATATTTTAAGTTTCAATTATTTCTCATGACAGCTCGTAACCAAAAATTTTACTGTTTTGTTTCGATTGGCCCAAGAATCTGAAATACAGTTGGCTTTTGTTTTGGTTTGAAGGACTGCCAATATATTAGTGCTGAAAATCAGTGGTAGCTTGTTTATGGGATGATGGACAGGTCTTGTATAGTGGGAGAAAATTCAAGCTGCAAAACAGGTGCTACCTTGTGAGGACTGTGCAGCATTGTGCAGGGAAATTTGAATTAAAAAAAAAATTAAAATTAAAAAAACACAAGCGATTAGAAAATCCAGACAGCAAACATAAAATAATTAACAGTTTGGGGAACATGACTAAGAATTCAAAAACTTATCCTCGTTTGATTTAAAACAAAAATCACGTACAGAAGGAAGATAAATTGTCAAGAGGGCTTCAGTATAATATCTTCTTGCTAACAATCTACGCAGCCCCACATGAAGACACCTGATCTAATCAGATGGAAGCAAATATAAGTAATTGTATAGGAATTGGATAGATGGCACAGTGTTTAACACTGCTGCTTCACAGTGCCAGGGACCTGGGTTCAATTCCAGCCTCGGGTGACTATTTGTGTGGATTTTGCATATTCTCCCCATGTCTGGTTTCCTCCTATAGTTCAAAAATGTGCAGGTTAGGTGATTTGGCCATGCTAAATTACCCAAAGTGTCCAGGGATATATAGGTTAGGTGGATTAGCCATGGAAGGTGCAGGCTTACAGGGACAACGTAGCGAGCAGTGAGTCTGGATGGGATGCTCTTTGCAGAGTCGGTGTGGAAATGTTAGGCCAAATGGCCTGTTTCCACATTCTAGGGATTCTATGAAAGACCCAGAAATTACGCTCTCTTTGAGAGACCAAAATTATACTTAATTTGATTTTTTTTCTATCTTTGTGATATGTTGTATAGAATTCAATGCGTTGTTGTACAGAATTTCAATGAGAAAATCCAGTTACTGAGCAATCTGTTGTGCTGCAGAAGTATTTTAAAATGTTTCACATACTCACTGTACATACGATTTTATTAGTTTTGGAGTACAGTATATTGAAATACTATAAAAAGCAAAATGTTGTGGTTACTGGAGATCTGAACGCTGAAAATACACAGCAGTACAGACAACACCCACACAGAGTGAGAAACAAAATTGTTTTTGGTTAGCTCTCCTCTTTCCACAGATGCTTGACCTAGTTGAATAATTCCACAATCTTATGCTTATGTCTAAAATAATGTATACTATGTAACAATAGTAATATTTGGAAGCAGTGGCCTAGTGATAAAGTCAGTCGACTATTAGTCCAGAATCGCAGGTCCATTGTTCTGGGGACCGGGGCTTGAATTTGACCATAGTAGAAGATGAAATTTGAATTCAGTGAAATCTGGAATAAAGAGCTAGCCCAGTAGCAACCATAAATGCATTGTCTATTGTTGTAAAATCCCGTCTGGTTCACTAATGTCCTTCAGGAAAGAAAATCTGTTGCCCTTATATGTGACTTGAGACCAACAGCAATGTAGTCAACTCATAACTGCCTTCTGGGCAGTTAAGGATGGACAACAAATGCAGGCCACGCCAGCAATTCCCACATCCTATGAATGAATGATAAAAAATAATGTTGTATATATTGGCTGGAATCTAATAGGGTTCTGAACAATGTGGGCTCTGGTGAAATTTGTGGCAGAGTTGAATGAGAAGTCTGACGAGGCTGATTTCAAGGTCAGGAGAACCTCGCTCTACCCGTTATGCTTTTAATAAGCGGCATGATGATTGTCCCACCAGGGTTGCAATTAAGAGAGATTATTGCTTTTTAAAACCTTGTTAACAAACTAACTTGCCTTATTAATTTTCAGCTTTCTATCTTATGAAACATGCCAAACAAGTTCGATATGGTGATAGAGTGAGTACCTCATGAATCCAGCTCACTCCTTGCTCTGAAGGGTCTCCATATTGTGCATAAACAAACTGCAACTTAGGGCACAATCTACAGGTATCAACCAATCATCCAAACTCATTTGGCATTTTCCAACCCCTTATGACCATCATGGTACCTCTCCGATACACTGACATGTAGGAGAAGGAAAATCAACAGTCAGGAGCACCCTGGCTCCAAGGATGGTAGTAGTGTGTCACTTTGTATGCCAAGAGCTGGGAGTAGAAAGGTGGGCAGGTGCAAGTTCATGGAGACAACCTCAGGATGTATAAGGTTCTTGGAAAGGTTACCAAAGGGGATTTTGGTATTTGGGGGTGGGGGAGAATAGTGGGAGAGAAGGGGAGATCATCAACACATTGAGGTGAAGGCTACAAGTCTCTGGCTGAGGAGTGCTTACTCGATAGGGAATGAAAATGTCTGCAACGGGTTTGGTTTTGGTGGGGAATCAAGTCAAATGGTGAGGAGTGGGCTGAATGACCCACAGATGTTAATATTTTTAAAGGGAAACAACATTACACACAGTACCCAGACCTGCAGGATCCCTAATCCATGCATTGACCTTCCTCCACCCCCATCCCCAACACTCCCACTCTTGTTGTCTTTCACCTCCCTGCCCCCAATCATTCCCTCCAGCACATCTGGTCACAGACATCAGGTCAGATGAAAGCATTGACTCTTTTATGATAAAAGAACAATATTATGGATCATGCTACCAAAGTGCCCTCAATAAGTTGCGTCTTTTCTCTCCCTCCCACTATGTCTTAGTATAGTCCCTGGTTCCACTGCTGTGGCTGTAGAGTCTATAGACCCTGCAGATTTGATTGGGCAACCTCAGGGTCCTTGTGCCAGGAAGGACCAGGCATGTGGTGGTCACCTTACCAGGTGCAAGTTGACCTTCCTCTACCTGAGCATTCAAGGGACAGAAATGGGCAGGCAATGTAGAGATCAAAAGCCTGGTCTCTCTGGAGTGTTCTGAGAGAAGACTTCTGAGGGGCTGCATGTGGTTCCTCCTTTGGTTGGGTGCCTCCTGACATCACTGATCAATGCGAGGAAAGGATACCTGAAGTGGAATGAACACTCGTACTTACTCAGTTGGTGGGACCTGGATGTCTCAGCATCCCCATAGAAGCAGTCTCAGATTTCTCCAGGGAGGGACAGAATTTTGCCCTCACATGGAATGAGGAACTTTATGTCGACACTCCTCCGCTTGTCTTGGTCCTTGCAGGCCAGTTATAGGTTTATACAGCACTGCTTAGAGGGAATGCTGGTGGCTTGTCTGTCCATCCTGAAGCAGCTGGGGGGAAGGCAGTGAGTGTTCTGAGTTGCAGGCAATAGTGAGAGTGGCAGAGCACAATCCTTGGTGGGAGGTAGCTGCAGTAGCAGAGACAATAGGTGTGTGAGGTAGCAGAGAAAGAGAGTGTATCATTCACCCTGGCACAGTACAAAAGGTCGTTGACCACTTGGTAGCATTGGCAAGCTGTTCCTCCCCACAGTGGAGATGGCATTAGTGTTAGTCAGGCCATCTGGAACTGGTGACATGGCCATCTCTGGTGATTTTCTGGGAAGAAGACCTTTTCCTTTGCATTACCTATCAACCAGAAAATCACAGCACCAGAGAATTACAGTGACAGAGAATCACAGTGACATCTTTCCTTTTTTGACATCTTCTGGAAACATCCTCGAATAAGATGGACAACTTTGGAATGCCAGTACTCATCTCGGTGCACAATGACCCTTTAAAGATGGCATGGCAGTAGTGAATGTTTGTCTTCCTGCCAAATGGCAAGTTGTTCTTGGAATGATGGACAGTAGGATGACATTGGAATCCGATGTGATGGGCACCATAGGAGCCGGAGTAGTTAATTAGGCGAGTTTGGTAAGATTAAAAACAAGAAAATTACTAAGCCCCCCCAGTGGAAATCCCTGCAAAAAACTCAAATTTAACCAAGAAAACACAAAATTCAGCCAGTGTTATAGAATTTTAGAAGATTTAAGGCAAGAAGTAATTTTAATGCTGATGATATGGCAAGAAAGTAGCTGGAACCTTGTTAACATTTTCTCATTCTCCTTCCTACTCTTGTCCTGCTAATTTCCAAATTAGACTCCTCTGGATTCTGACAGACTTGAACTTGATCCTGAGCTGGTCACCTATCTTGGCTGCACTACTTCATGGAGACATTAAGAACCAGTGAGACCCCTTTAAGGTTATTATAAGTACTCTCCTTAGTGCGGCTGGAGGGAAGTCCAGACCTCTGTTTCCCCAGGCAGTAAAATATTACAACAATATTCGCCCAGACTTGCTTTGTAGCTGGCAGTCTTAAGTCTCTTAAGCTGATGATGGGTGACATCAAAATTGCCCAATATGTGTTGCCCTCTTGCTATCAGAAATAGGTAAGCAGCTGACCAACACCTTACAAATGTTAATATCTGTCAAGCCACAAAAAATTGGCATTCCACCCTACCTGGACCTATAATTGAGTCTTTTGTTTGGGTTTTGATGCATTTTAACCTGTTCAATTGAAACAAACCATCATCAAAATTCCTAACAATTTCATACTAACACTAGCAAGGTCAATGCCATGGTTTTGTTGCAGGCATCAATGGTGTAAAGAATCTGCAAAGAGTCTTTTAAAATAGTGTCTAATTTGTTCGTTAATTTCTCAGAAGGAGATGTTAAAAATATGAACCTTATAGTAATAGGCTTATTGAAGATGTTTCCTAACAAAGAAATTTAATTTGTGTTTCCATGGTTATTCTTTTTGAATCTAAAAGGTAAATCTTGCATATACTGACATATTTGGATCCATTTAGTGTAATGGCTCTTGTGTGCAGTAATAGCTTTTACTTTCTAAACATAGCACTGTATTAAAAAGTATTTCGGGATCTACTTTTGCCTAACCTTTAAAATAATAAACTATGCTCAAATATTCTCACAATATAATGACTATACTTGGTTCATTCATCTGTCGTATTTAAATAATAGCAAACATTAATCTTAAATAAAAGCCAGAGAATAATTAAAGGGTTAACAAATGACAGCAACAAAAATGTATGGAGT
The DNA here is from genome assembly GCF_004010195.1 of Chiloscyllium plagiosum. Lineage (NCBI taxonomy): Eukaryota > Metazoa > Chordata > Chondrichthyes > Orectolobiformes > Hemiscylliidae > Chiloscyllium > Chiloscyllium plagiosum. The sequence goes on along the minus strand of NC_057728.1, from coordinate 35,664,484 downwards.
TATCATGAAGAAATAACACTCCACATGTATTTTGGTAATGTAATTATCAACATTAAAACAGATATTTGGTTTACATGTTAATGTTTTAAATCATTATTAAGTAGTATTATAATTGCAATTATTTTACTTATTAAGGATCTAGCATGCACCTGAAATTCCTGCTGAGCTACAGGATGTGCACTGCTTGCTTCTGTAAGATGTGCCAAATTAGACAATTTCATATCTGCCACCTACTCATTAGCCATGAAATAAATAGGAAAGGAAGAATGAGAGAATAATAAAGACATAACTAGCACCATGACTATTACAGAAGAGCATACACTAAGGGAAAATAAGAGGTGAGAGGAAGCTAATGACAATGTTTAGCAGAAAGGTATTTAACCCTGAATGATCTATTCTTTATCTCCTTTTTTCAGTATCCAAATCTGAAATCTGTTTTTTTTTAATATATGAAAGCGAAAGGCAATGCTTAATGAGTGGAAAAAGACAACCTGTAATTTTAGTGGAAGAATAGTAATTAAGACATAATACATTACTGAATGAATGATGAATAGAAAGACTAGGAAAAATCCAGCTTTACCAAGATATGTGACTCGATCATTAGTTGACTTTTTAGATAATATATCATTTAAAGTGTTCCATGAAATGCCAAGCGTAAAAAGCAAAGGTATGGTCTAACAGCACGCTAATTAAATCAGAAATCACAAAGAAGATACATCAGATTAAATTATGGGACTGAGACTGGCAAGATAATAAAAGCAAAACTCTTGACAATAAATAACATGTATAAAATTACAGGAATATCCAAGTACAGATTACCAATGTGTGTGGTGACAGGTCATTCCAGTATATTCTATCTGTTATTTACTACTGTTGAAATGACTGACTGATTACACTTTTTAAAGCGTTCCAATGAATTTGTAACTATTGTCTTATATGTGAATTACTACTACAATTAGAATGAACAAAAAGGCATTAAACGTATTTTGCCTCTCATGCCATTAGATGCATATTTGATAACCTTCTCAAATATATACTATGTCTATTTTGGCTGGATCTCCCTCAATATGGGTATTAAAGCGACATAGCATATGTGGGGAAATTATCTGTATTTACCAAACAAGTGTTATGTATAGTTTTACATTTCATTTACCCAAACATTAAACTAGATCATCCTGAATGATCATCAGCAGTAGTTGCTTTCACAAGGCAGACAACAGACACTTGTTCACAGGCACTAATTTCAAATAATACCCCCAAAATATAAAAAGCTAAATCTAGCCAAGTACACTGAATGATTATGGTTCTTACCAGCATCATTCAACTCAGTTATCAAGGAGGAAGTGAAGAGAACAGAACCACTTTTGAAGCCACTGCCAATCAACCAACCCCAGAGATCATAGTAAACAAATGAGAAGGCAACTGGATCCAATATTTTAAATATAAATGCTCAGTAAGACATCACACAATGGTTTAGTGGTGTCTTAAAGATTGTCAATTATTTTTTAACATGAAGCTTGTCGAGATACTAATGGAGGACCTTTGGGAAGACAGCATGCTGCTGCATTGGAGGTAGTGGAAACAATAAGTGGTAACAAGACTTAGTAACAGCATGATTCTGACCATCGCTAAGTACTGACTGATATGTGCAAATTACAAAAAGGTAGCATGATTTAAACTACAACTTTCACAACAGCATACATATCCTTTATCATTTTGCAAAAAGCTATAGATCATTGAACATAGAAAAGTACAGCACACTACAGGCCCTTCGACCCACGATGTTGTGTCAAGGATTCATCCTATCTAAAATAAAATAACCTAACTTATGCTCCCCTCAATTCGCTGCTGTCCATGTGCATGACCAGCAGCTGCCTAAAGGTCCCTGATGACTGTGCTTCCACCACTACGGTTGGCAATGCATTCCATGCACTCACAACTCTTTGTGTGAAGAACCGACCTCTGACGTCTCCTCTATACCTTCCTCCTAACACCTTAAAATTATGACCCCTCGTGGCAGTCAGTCCTGCCCTGGGGAAAGGTCTCTAGCTATCGACTCCATCCATGCCTCTCATTACCTTGTATACCTCAATGAGGTCACCTTTCTTCCTCCTTCTCTCCAAGGAGAAAAGTCTGAGCTTAGTCAACCTCTCCTCATAAGACTAGCCCTCCAGTCCAGGCAGCATCCTGGTAAACCTTCTTTTCACTCTCTCCAAAGCTTCCACACTATTCCTATAATAGGGCAACCAGAACTGGACAGAATATTTCAAATGTGGTCTCACCAGGGTTTTGTAGAGCTGCAGCAAAACCTTGCAGCTCTTAAACTCGATCCCCCTGTTAATGAAACCCAAAACACCATATGCTTTATTAACAACCCAATCCGCTTGGGTGGCAACTTTGAGGGATCTATGCACTTGAACACCAAGATCACGCTGTTCCTCCAACTGCTAAGAATCATGTCTTCAATCCTATATACAGCATTCAAGTTTGACCTTCCAAAATGCATCACTTCACATTTATTCTGGTTGAACTCCAACTGCCATTCCTCAGCCCAGCTCTGCATACTGTCAATGTCGAGCTGTAGACTGCAATTACCCTTGATATTATCAATGGCACCTCCAACCTTTGTCTCATCAGCAAACTTATCCATGCCTCAACCTCCTCATCCATTTATAAAAATTACAAAGAGCAGGGGCCCTACAACAGACCCCTGCAGGACGCCACTCACCACTGACCTCCAGGCAGAATACTTTCCATCTACAACCACTCTCTGCCTTCTGTCAGCCAACCAATTCTGTATCCAGTCAGCCACATCTCCCTGTATCCCATACCTCCTGACTTTATGAATGAACCTACCATGGGGAAGCTTATCAAATGCCTTGCTGAAGTCCATGTACATCACATTCATTGCTTGATCTTCATCAACCTGTCTCATCATCTCCTCAAAGAACTCAATAAGATTTGTGAGGCACGACCTGCTCCTCATAAAGCCATGCTGACTACCTTTAATCATGTTATGTTTTTTCAAATAGTTATCAATCCTATCCCTCAGAATTCTTTCCAAAGCCTTGCTGAATATAGACGTAAGACTGACTGGTCTGTAATTGCCAGGGATTTCCCTATTCCCCTTCTTCAAAAGAGGAACAACATTCACCTCCCTCCAATCCTCCGGTACAACTCCCGTGGAGAGTGAGGAAACAAGGATCTTTGCCAGCAGCTTAGCAACCTCCTTTCTCGCTTCCTGGAGAAACCTAGGATAAATCTGGTCTGGCCCTGGGGACTTATCAATCTAATGGTTGGAAAACCTTTCTGCACATCAACTTCCTCAATCTCAATCTGTTCAAGCCTGTTTTCCCACTCCTCAAAGTTCTCATTCACAACAAGATCCCTTTCCTTAGTGAAAACCGAAGCAAAAAACCTATTTAAGGCTTCCCCTATCTGGTCAGACTCCATACACAAGTTCCCTATGCTATCCCTGATCTGCCCTACCTTCTTCCTGATCATTCTCTTATTCGTTACATATGAACAAAATGCCTTTGGGTTCTCCCTAATCCTTCCGGCCAAGCCTTTTTTGTGCCTCTTCCTGGCTCTCCTCAGTCCATTTTTGAGCTCCTTTCTAGCAAGCCTGTCATCCTCCAACACTGTGCTAGACCCTTGCTTCCTCCACCTTACATAAGCTGCCTTCTTCCTTTTGTTGAGAAGCTCCTCTGTTCTTGAAATCCAAGGCTACTTAATCTTATTCATTCCCGCCTGTCTCAGAGGAACAAATTTATGCTATAGGGCCAACAAAGATTCGTTTTTATCTGCAGCTCAGTCTGGATTATCAGAATCTACAAAATCTGAAAATGCAATAAATATATCCCAAAAAAATGCCAGTTTCAACCTTTCATTGTCTGCAGGAAAGTTGGCATATGAAGGGGTACACCATCAAAACCAGTTCCATCACAATTCTCAAACTTTTTCTTGTTTTATTCAATGGAAGAAGATATGTTTACACATTAGAATGAGTGTTACAAAATAATTCAGTAGGGTACTTAATACATTGCAATTCATGAAATTTCCTTGCCCTTGATTTTAGGGGCAGATTTCTGAGACCTTGGCAAAACTTGTAAACATACATAAGTCTGCTGATTATAACGTATCTCAGTGTGAATGATTTATATTCTGCATTAGTATATTACATGCTTTAGTCGTTGTGTGTGATGTACTAAGACTTTAAAAAGATTAAGGGCAATTCAGTTGGACTGTATGGCATCTCAAATCCAACTATGAATGACTTCTGTGCTGCATGTTGGCATGACCAGAACTCAGCACTTATAATTACATGCCCTTTGGGAAATTGCTTAACATACTTTACATAGGTGAATGCCCATCTTACATAACTATACTAATCAGTTGGCTGTATCATTCATTTTCCAACAAATTAAGATCCTATTGTTCAAATTATCTTACCTTCTGTTGCAGTGCTACCTGGGGATACCAACAGCAAAAGCTAAGCATGGCTATCCAGATTTATTTCCAAACTCAGCAAAAGGTTGCCTTTTGTTTATAATTACAGAGGTAAAACTCAACCATATATGACCAGGTTACAGTCTATATAAGTACTAATATAGCTCATGTTCTAATGTCCCCAAACTCATTCTTTTTTTATGTCCTAGTTTCTATTCAATGACTGATATAAATTTAATTCTATACACTTATTTCTCCCTTTCAAAGAAACCTGTGACTGCCCCTGACTTCCCAATAACTTTGTGCTAGGCGTTTAGTTTTACTTTTGACCTTGTCTAACTCACTATTGAGTTGGTATGTCTTTCTCCTTAATTATTAGGTGCTCAGGGTCAAATCTGGCTGTCAGTGCATCTCTGTCATTCTCATAGTGAAATAATGCAAAATGTTATAAATTATAAGTGTTATTCTGTTAAAACGTAAAATTGCTTTCACTAGTAATGAGTATATGGGGTTTGGGTAGGTCAGTTGGCTAGATGATTGGTGTGTGGCTCAGATTATGGCCAAAAGTGAGGGTTTAATTCCAGTTCCAACTAATGTAACATAGAAACTGGGTAAAGCCATAGGCCATTTGGCCCTTTAAGCCTGTTCTACTATTTATGGCTGATATGATCATGGCTGATAATCCAATTCAGTACCCTGTTCCCACTTTCTCCCTGATCTCATAATCCTTAAGAACTATTATTTAACTCCTTCTTGAAGCTATTCAATGCTTTGGCCTGAACTGCTTTCTGTGGCAGGGAATTCCAAAGGCTTGCACATTGTCGGGTGAAGAAATTTCTCGAGGAGAAAGTGAGGTCTGCTCTCATAATCCTTAAGAACTATTATTTAACTCCTTCTTGAAGCTATTCAATGCTTTGGCCTGAACTGCTTTCTGTGGCAGGGAATTCCAAAGGCTTGCACATTGTTGGGTGAAGAAATTTCTCCTCGAGCCAGTCCTAAATGGCCTACTCCTTATCCGTAACCTGTGACCTCTGGATCTGGACTCCTTCATCCTTCCTGCAGTTAACTAGCCCTCTGAGACTGGAAGGCAATGGCAAACCACGTACTGGAAAAACTGTGAAAAGTAAGCTGAAGCTCCACCAGACAATCGGGCCTGACTTTGAGCAAGAACATGTGAATGTAAGTTGCAAGAGTAAGAAGGGCTCTTGTGGTGCAGTTGTAGTGTCCCTATCTCCTGGTGAGAAGGTCCAGACTCAAGCTATCCTGCTGTTGTGTCAAAACATATCACAACAGGTAGTTTTAAAAATAAAAATGCAAAGTACTGAACTAAAATGGTTAAGTGCTACACAAAAATTATTTCTTGAGCTGTGATTATGTGGCTCAAATCCAATCTGCTCTAAGTGAAACTAGACTATCTGTAAAAGTGGCATCATCTTCTGTACCCACAAGTGATTACCTTCCACTACATTTCTTCCTTTATACATTTTCATTAATAATCCCTTGACAAGGGCTCAGATTTCAATATTTTAAAAAAGACTGTTATGTTGCTAAGAGAGAAAGTGAGGGCTGCAGATGCTGGAGATCAGAGCTGAAAATGTGCTGCTGGAAAAGCGCAGCAGGTCAGGCAGCATCCAAGAAACAGGAGAATCGACGTTTCGGGCATAAGCCCTTCTTCAGGTATGGGGAAAGTGTGTCCAGCAGGCTAAGATAAAAGGTAGGGAGGAGGGACTTGGGGGAGGGGCT
>NC_057728.1:35635248-35658226 GCF_004010195.1 Chiloscyllium plagiosum | reverse complement strand
GTTGGAGGGTTCCCAGGCAGAAGATGAGGCGCTCTTGTTATGTTGCTAAGACATTTAAGAGAGAGATTTTAAAATATACATGTATAGACTTAATTTTTAAGTATAAAATGGACATTGTGAACTAAAATGTGGCCATCACCAATGTCAATGCAAGCTGACTACATTCCTGGAAAGTTCTAACCAGAACATCGCGTTGACATCATCCTTCTCGAATGTAACACCCTTGCATTATGTGGAAACTGCAGTCAATAAACACAAAAGAACAGTTCATGACTAAAAACAACAAATGCTAGAGATCACCGTGGGTCAGACAGCACCCCTGGGGAGAGATTAAGCTAATGTTTCGAATCTAGATGACTCTTCATCCCATATGACTGTGAAGTGTGGAGGGGGCAGCATTTATTCTATAGTGTGGGGCTGGTGAGTGTAGAATGATGGTGGAGAAAAGATGTTGGTAGTTCAGATTAAGTGACTGGGATGTGAGAATGGCAGAACCATGGTGTGTCTAACTGCCAGACTTGAAAGAGAAGACAGTCCCATGGGAGTGGGTGGGAGGGGAGAGTGGACATAATGACAGAAAAAGTAACAGTAAAGTTAAAAGAAAGGGAAGAAATGTGAAAATGTAACAAGTAGAACTAAATTAAAGGGAAGAAATGGGAGTTGGTTCACGATTTGAAGGTGTTGAACTCAGTATTAAGCCCAGAAGGTTGTAAAGTGCCCAGTCTGAAGATGAAATGTTGTTCCTTCATTTCGCGCTGTGATTCACTGGAGCATTGAAGCATGCCAAGGACGGACCAGTGGGAATGCGAGCAGGGCGCTGTGTTAAAATGACTGGCTATGAGAAGAGACAGACTGGAGGTGTTCTGCAAAGTGCTTACCCAGTCTGCATTTGGTTTCTTCAATATATAATAGGCCACACTGGGTGCAGCAAATACAATACACAAGCTTCGAGGAGGTACAGGTGAAATGCTGCTTCACCTGAATGACTGTTTTGGCCCTTGGATGGGAAGGAGGAAGGAGGTGAAGAGGCAGGTGTTGCACCTTCTGCGGTTACATGGGATAGTCTCGTGGGAAGGAGGGGAATGGTATTGGCTGTCGTGGAATGGACTAGGGTGTCCTGGAGGGAATGATCCCTGCAAAGTGCGGATGGGGAAGTGAGGAGAAGATTTGTTTGGTGCTCTGCTGGAGTTATCTGAAATGGCAGAGAATGATCCTTTGAATGTGGAGGCTGATGGGATGAAAAGTGAGGAAAAGGAGGAGTGAGTGATGGGAAGGGGCAAGGGTGGAGGCACGGGTGATAGATCCAAATAGTTGAAGGTCCTGTCAACCATAGTGGGTGGGAAAACACAGCCATGTCAGCCGCTTTGTTTTGGAAGGTGGCATCATGCGAACAGATGCAATGGAGGCAAAGGAACTGGGTGAATGGGATGGAGTCCTTACATGATGTGTGGAGTGACGAGCTGTAATGAAGGCATCTGTGGGAGTCAGTGGCTTTGCAATGGATGGTAGCAGATATTATTCTCCAAAATGGAGACAGAGAAGTTAAGGAAAGGAAAGCAAGTGCCAGAAATGGACAATGTGAAAGTTATAGCGAAGGGTCGAAATTAGATGTAAAATGAACAAAATTTCAAAGTCCTGGGCACAGCAGCAAGTGGCACTGAAGCAGTCGTTTATGTACCAAAGAAAGAGTTGTAGGAGGGGGACAGTAAGACTGGAATAAGAATCGTTCCACATACCCTATAAAGAAGCAGGCATAACTGGGACCCATGTGGGTGCCCATCACCACTCCTTTGACTTTACAGAAGATGGATTAATGGAGAAATTGTTCAGTGCGAGAACAAGTTTAGCAAAGGGGAGGAGAGTGGTGGTGGAAGGGAATTGTTCAGGCCTCTGGTCAAGGAAGAAGCCGAGAACTCTCAAACCATCCTGGTGGTAAATGGAGGAAAAGAGGGATTGGACATCCATGGTGAATAGAAGGCAGTTAGGTCCAAGAAACTGGAAATTGTCAATATGGTGGAGGACATCAGATGAATCATGGATGCAGGTGGGCAGGGTCTGGACAAATGGAGAGAGGATGGAGTCAAGTTAGGAGGAAATGAGCTTAGTGGGGCAGGAATAGGCTGATATGATGGGCCTACCGGGTCGGTCTGGTTTGTGAATTTTGGGAAGGAGGTAGAAGCGGGCTGTCTGGGGTTGGGACATGTTATGTCTTCCAGCAGAGGCTGTAACAAAGAGAGCTGTCAAAACTCATTATGCCTGTGAAGGCACTGACAGCCACTATCTATTTCATACAATGATCACTGGATCCTTGGCTGTTGGGATTGAAATGGATTAGTAAATTGAAACTGATTTTTTATGGACCTGTCATAGGTCTGAAACTCCTTTGCAAAACTTTAACTAAACATTTATGAACTTTTGATTCAGTTTACAAAGAATCTAACCTACTGGTACAACAAAGTCTGCTTTTTACTATCTGAGTGAATTGACCATCAATGGACAACACCAGTCCAGGCTAATAGCTAAATCTGCCTCAGATCAAAGACCATCTCCCCAAAACCTCATTTCAAAAGAAACCCTGTAATGGACTGAAAAATGCTCCAGTCTCTGTGTGTCAACCTCAAATTGCTGTGCCTTCATCAGTTTTAAAATAAATTCTGCAATTCCTACCTTGGTTAAAAAAATCTGGATGAATCTGGGATCATACAGAAAAGAACACTCACTGAACAAGAAATTCCTGGACTCAGACAATCATGTGAAAGTGTATCTTTAGTTTTTTTTAAAGTTATTCTTAATTAATAGTCGCTTGGTAGTACATGAATAAAAGATGAAAAGCTTTGACTGAATGTATCTTTTATTTACATTATTTTTAATTATAAAATCTTCCTTGTCCTTTCTCTTTTCTTCATCATTTGCATGTCTCATCATAAATGTGTCATCACAATTATCCCTAATTCAGAAGACATGAATAAACTATATTTCAGATTTCAGGACCCTAAAGAAAGTTTCCTGTGGACCACTTTGAAACTGAACTTTGCTTCAGCAGGTTTAGGGAAGATATTGCCACCTGTCTCAAAGCAGAGGAAAGAAAATGCCTGTGCTTATGGACAGGTGCAAGGAAAACAAATGAGTTCAATCCACCTCTCCCCACTGTCCACAACAAATCCAATAATACCACATTTCCCAAAGTCAACTTCAAAGAATGAAATGAGTACAAACTTCCTTCAAGTGACCACTATGAAGCAAAACCATGTTATTCTGCTCTCGTAAAATTTCGTTTTGATTGTTACCTCACTTTGGCTGAAACATTTAATGTATAAGTTAGTGAGAAGCCTGGGCTATAACATCAAACTGTGTTCTATCCATCACTAAAATCATTTTACTCTATTCGCATAACAATTTCTACCTTGACTGCCTCACTTTAAGTACTTGGTACATTTCTTATATTTAATCCACTAAAAGCCTTCTCTTTAGCTTTGGACACAACTTCTCCAATGCTCCCTTGATGATTTTTTTAAGATATATCCTCTGCAGACTGAAATTTATCCAAGTCCTGTCTCACGCTAAGGGTGAACAAGGTGAGGAGTTTGGGAAGGATGTGAGGCAAATTTTAACAGGCACAGTAAGGAAGGGGTATTGGGTGAAAGCCAAGTTATCCCAACCACATCCAAGTTTGACCTGGATGGATTTGAATACAAGCAGGGAAACATTGTCCAGTGGCCAGGAAACTCATTGAAGATTCAAAAATCAAATTAATTGTGACCTTAACTGTCCATTCAGCACAATGGGGAGAGATTTCTTGGTGGAATTGACATTATCATGAATATAAGTTTGTGTTTTATTTACTGGCAGGAAATCCTCAATGAATCTTGAAAAAGGCTAAAACTTGATTCCTGTGATTTTGCATCACAGTCAACGTTGGCTGCATGTGTTTCAATGTACCTCCTATACCCTAACACTGTTGGAACAGAGACAACTTGTCTGTGAAGCCACATCGAGAACAAGTTCCTGACAGTGTTATAAATGGAGATCATCTCTTACAACATTAACAAGCATCAGAACAATCATTTGAGATTATCAATTGAATGGAAACAAAGCATTAGACATAATCACTTGGACAGCAAGACTTTGCCAAAGAATTCCTCAAATATAATCTCATCATGTAAACCAGGCAATTAGAATGCAGAAGTCATGACCATATTTTGATGACTGAACAGTTGCAGAAATAACATAAATTGACAAGACACCTAGCCCTTTGTGTACTACAGCAATTGTTTTCTCTGCAGAATGAGGCATCTCAGAAGGAGCTAGATCATGGCTGAGTTCCTTCTTTCTCTTTTTCTCTTCAGGTCACCCTTTTGAACCCCTTCTATTTGTCCAGGTGTCACAGATAGTGACTTAAAACAATACTCCACAAATAGCTACTGTCAACTGAACAACAGATAAATTATCTGGCTACATCTTTAAAACATCTCAATGTTGAAAACAGCAGTACCACTAAGTTAAGCTGAAAGCCACCAAGTCAAGAGTCAACAGTCAACTTTGAAGAGTTATATACCCTTTCAACTTTCCTAGATTCTAAAGTTGGTTGATCGATCTCCTACTCTATAATCTATCGTGTGAATGTGAACTATAAATTAGAGTTTTCTTTTATTATCTTATCTAGATAGGTCATGTACAATATTTTTAAAAATCCGCTTTAAATAGTTTCAGGAAAACCTCTCTAATTGTGTCTTTTATGATCACAGTTTAGAACTCATTGAATCTAGAATATCCTTTTCAAAGAACTTGTTGTGATCAAATGAGGCAAGGCAGGATCGGGGAGCCATTTGATGTTTCCTCACCTGTGACATTTGAAGGACATAAATTAGTGCTGAAAATTAAAAAGCAACATAGTAAACATAATGACAGTCAATAATTGGTAGCATCAGTGCAACATGAGTTAAAAAATGCCAAACAGAAAACATCATTTCATACAATCACTGGGCAACACCAAATCTCACCATTTCCACCAGGTCATCAGCATGCTCTATTCTATTGTGGTCAGGGTGGCAATACCTACAAGTCCATACCCATTCTCTTTCTCTGCATGGAGCTTTCTATTGCCTTCTTCTGAAATAAGGAAAAATAGATATGATGGATGTGAGAAATGGAAATACTTACCACGGGGGGGCATTAGAATGAGGGTTGCTGTTGAGGTGGAGACTTGAAAAGGAGGCTGGAAAGAAATGAATGTATGTACTGCAAATGCTGGAGATTAGAGTCAAGATTAGTGTGGTGCTGGAAAAGCACAGCAGGTCAGGCAGCATCCGAGGAGTAGGAAAATCAATGTAAAAATGAATGTATATAACTGTCAGGTCAGACAAATGTTGTGCGGGAGATTGCTGAACAGGTCAGATAGCAATGACTGCCAATTGAGAGTGGTATGACATTTGGCTTTCTGAACCTAATGAGGTTAGCAAATCTTTTATGGTACTGCATCCATGTCCTCAACACCAAGTTCCTGTTGCTCACAACCTCTGCCATCGCTAGCCATTCCTGCTTCATGAGGCTGGATGGGCTTACTTCCCATCCTTATGGGTAAGAATTTCTCCTGGCCCTCATTCATCTATCAAGGTTTCTAAAGATGAGTCCAAAAAAACAATTGGCTAGCCATCCCACATCTTCCTTCCATTATCCAGTAGTTGGTTTGCTACAAATCAAAAACTCCTGCAGTTTGGCCCCAGCCAGGATCTTTTAATACGCAGAGCCTTCACAGATAGATCTTACATTTGATCTTGGTTGGCCTCGCAGATCCGCCATGAAACATGGAAGCAGGTTGATAAGGAATTGATTAAGTTAAATAGATATGTAATAGCCTGTTCCTTCAGCAATAAGACTTCAGATCTGTTAGAGGCCTGCCATTACACCAAAATTCTGCCCCATGTCTCATTCTCAAGTTATCTACACCTACACTAATCACTATTCCCTCCTTGTCATTAACTGTGTAAAATTCAAATTTCTGAGCCCCATTCCTACCTAATTCTTCCCTTTAAATACTGCAATGCTATGTCTCAATCTATCATTCAAGCTCCTACTTTATCATCTTATGCAATCTCTCGTCCACTCAAAATACACTTTAACAATTATGTTTCTAGTCATAACTTCTGATCATTTCACTTGGCCTTGAATATTCATAACAGCCCAGCCTTCATCATCCTCTGAAGCAAAGAATTCCTCGGATTCACTACCCTCTGAGAGAAATATACAATCCTCCTCTTCTCCACCTGAAATGGACAACCCCACACTGTGAGACGATGCCCTCTGTTCCTAGATCCTCCCAGAAAGGGAAGCAGCCTCTCTGCATCTATCCTGCTTAGCCCTAAGTATTTTGTATGTTTCAATAATGTCACGTCTCAACTCTAAACTCCAATGAGTATAGGCCCAACTTATCCACCTTCTCAGCATCAGACAGCCTCTCATACGTGGGAATAAGCAAGTGAACCTTCTCTGGACTGTTACTAATCTGGTATATCCTTAGCAGTGACTGATTGGGAAATTTCACTCAAACTGAGGGCACAATTTTTTACTCTCTGGAATGGCATGGTCAATGACGATGAAGTTGGGCAATTTGATGTGAATAAAAATATAGAATATGATATCAAGTGTAGATATTTTGACCCAGTAAGCCTGCTATGTGATTTCATTTTGGTCATGGCTGATTCTCTGCCTCGACACTGTATTCCCATAGCCCTTAATGCATTTAGTGTGTTGATCTCTATTTCTTTCTTAAATATATTATGTGACTTATATGATAGATGCATTGTCACCACCCACTGAGTGAAGAAGTTTTGGCTCTGAGTGATCTACTTTATATCAAAGAACAAACTACAGAAACAGGCCCTTTGGCCCAACAAGGCTGCACTGACGCATGAGGTCTTTCTAAATTAAAAACCTTTTGCCTCGACATGGTCTGTATCATTCTATTCCCTACCTATTCATGCATCGGTCAAGATGCCTCTTAAACATTGCTTTTGTATCCGCCTCAAGTGCAACCAATTCAAAGGTCACAGTTAGATCGATCAAGGTGCTATGGTGACATCAGTCAGAGGCTTGGCCAATATCTTCTGCAATGAGACAAAGGGAAGAATTGTGGATAAAACCCAGTGATATGTCCAGTGACCCTTCTTCAGAACTGGGCTTGGAACATTGATTCTGCTTTCTCTCCACAGATGCCACCAGACCTGCTGGGTTTCTCCAGCGTTCCTACTTTTCTTTCTGGTTTCTAGCATCCACAAGTTTTTGTCTTTTTTAAGTATTGAGTATGCTGGCAATGAATAGAAGGGCAATTAGCAGTGATGCTACAGTAGGAGAGGTGATGAGGTATCACCACAGAGTGAGTAGGAAGAACCAAGGGTAGGAAGGCTTAGTTGTTTGGTAGGATGAAGTGGACAAGAGCCATTCAGTGGACAAACTGCATGCGACAGTTTGAGTTGCAGTTCTTCAGCCTTGTTGAAATTTATGTGCAATGATGGAGTTAGAGTAATTGCAGGAGAGAGGTAGCAGAGGGAAGATGGTAGCACTCAAGCTTGCAGAGTGCAAAATATCATTTACCTTCTTCTTACACTGCTGATTGTTCCTTTTAACCCTATACATCTAATCTCATTAACTGTGGGGATCAGGGCATGGACCCCCATCTGTGGATAATATAAAAACATGGATAGTGCCACAATGGCAATCCCCTACTGTGCAATCCACCTGGATGTCAACAGGGAAGAATGTCATGTCTGGGACCGACCTCACGAGTACACAGCTCTGCGTACAATGAGGGCCAAATGTATAAGGCACTGGCCTCTCCTGCAATCTGGGAAGAGGCTAACTTGGTCTGTTGACATGGCCTCCTATGGCAGTCAACAGAAAAAGAACTGTCCTCCTTTTCATCCATCAGTGTGTCTCGTCCCTGTCCATGTTACACAAAACAATTGTTTTTATTTTCTGGGTGACTCCCTTACTCATAATAGTTGGGCTCCACTGTGTAAAGGGGCAGTTCCTGGCTTGCAGTGTCACAGGGGGTGTGCAGCTGGGTTTTAACTATGACTCCAGCAGCGTGAATGCCAGCAGGTCCAAGCAGTAGTGAGTACTTCTGCAAATCTTGCTATGCAATTCCATGAGAAGAGCATTGAAGACACTGATTGCATGCTGTAATTAAAAAGAGAAATCACTGTAGGCTTCTTGAGAAAAGCACTCTGAGCCATGGCAGACCAGATGATACAAATTCACTCAATAAAATACTTTAACTGAAAATGGGAAATTGAGCCCTTAAAGATCACACAACACTGAGCGCAGATCAGTGAAAATTTTAAAGGTTAATCTTTCTTAACGATACTGTTCTATATTTAGCTCATAGTGAAAATAATTGCAGTTGGACAAATAAGCTCAACCAGTTTCCACTTTCTGAAAGGTTGTGCATCCCAACAAGTAACCTTAGAGACTGCTAATGAACTTTACCAGCAATACTAACAAGACAGCAGCTCGGAGACTTGCACTTATAACTAACTGGATGCAATGCAGGTGCTCGACTGCTTATGCCACTGCTTCACGTAATAGCCTGTGACTCAGAAGTGCAGCTGAGTCCTAAGACAGCATGCACTCATTTTTCATTTAAGAGTAAACTCTCTTATCACCCAAGCTGATCGCACAACAAAACAATTTCGAAATTACAATCAGCAACCCCCTGTTTTGCACCCATACGAATTATCCTTAGGAAATCAGCCATGTGAAAGGTATAAGCAATTATCAGCTCTGTTTTGATATTTCACTTACAGTGTGCACTTTGGCTTGAGGTTGCACATCTACCTTAGCTTTCACTTTGTTTGTTTCCTGCGTCGGCGTAGAGTTGGACAGTACATGTATGATTTTATATAACTCATATCACAGCACAAAGAACAGTCCGATTTACTCCTCCATATTCTGCACCATTTTTTAAAAGTGTAAACTCAGATTAGGGTATAATTCCATGAGTATCAATAATGCTACAGTGCGTCATGCCATGGCCAATCTCCAGACATGAGAACAGTGAGCACTGGCAAGCAATTTAACAATAATAGACATCATAGTTCGACCAAATCCTGTGATCAGCTTGCAGCAACACATTCAGTGGGGGGCTTACTAGACATTGATCACCAACGTCATAGTGATTTTCCTTTTCTTCACAAGAGATACCAAAGCTAAGCATTATTTTGTAACAATGAATACACTGAATTTAATTGTTTCAAGTTGCTCTACTCTATTCATACATGAAAAGATCTCCCAAAATAATTGCACTTGATCTTTAGCCAAAGGCCTACAGAGCATGTTTGGAATTTGTCAATGAGGAAAAAAAAAGACTTGCATTCATGTCAAATGTTTTGCTATTGCAGACATCTCAATACATTTTACAGCCTAGAACCTTTTTGAAATGTGATCACTGCTGTAGAGTTGGACATGTGGCAACCAGTTTGCACAAAACAAACTCCCAGATACAGCAATGCAATCATGGTCAAATAATCTCTTTTTTGGGATGTGGATCAAGGGATAAATTCAGGCCATTCACCATTATGGTCGAGTGTGTGGTGCTGGAAAAGCACAGCAGATCACGCAGCATCCGAGAAGCAGGAGATTCGATGTTTTGGGCATAAGCCCTTCAGCAGGAAACTTTCGATTCTGATCTCCAGCAACTGCAGTCCTCACTTTCTCCCATTCACCATTATGGAAAGGAAGAATTGTTAAGAAGAACAGATTTTGCAATAGTCATTAAACATTTATCTATGACTATGATAATTAGTTAAGAGTAATTGCACCATAACTAAAAGGTACAGCTGTCTCCAGATAAATACATTTGAAGTGCATGCACCTTGTGCTGAATGGTTGTAAGCTCAGGCCACAAGATCACTCACATCAATATTCTCATAGAGAGCTGCTACCATTTGTTTATTGTAGAATCAGCTGCAGTTCCAATGTCAAGCAATACAAGCAATATTATGGCAGGAAAACAGCATCACATGGCAGATCATACAGAATTGCTGGTAATTACCAACTTTATTTCTGATCACAGGACTTTCTGCAATAGCAGAAAGGAATTACAAGTCACAAATAGTTACCTTGCTGACCTGTACAGACAGCCTGAATGTTCAGTTTATTCATAGCTAAAAAAAAAATCCAATACCACGGGAGATGATGCTTAGATTTCTGCGCTGGAGATGATGAGGAAAACCATCACTTTAAGTGGCTTACAGGACTTTAGTGTCTTGGCTTCATAGGAACTGGGAGATAATTGCATCATATAACTTGTTCGTGACACCTATAATTGACAGGTACTTGTGAACACATGAACATCAAATGTATGAAAGCAACAACCAGCATTATTACACGGGCAGCATTTATTTGAATCATGAAAGATTCTCAAATGTATAAATGCCAGATAGACTCCATTAGTTCCTCTCATGGATTTATTTAAGTAATGATTACAGAATTATTGCTGCGCCAATGAATTATGCACTGTGAACTCAAGTAGTTTAGGACTCCAGGACTTATCAGATCCTAACTAATGTAAGCACTAGCATCATTCAGTAAGAGCTGGATTGGAGGGTTTGAGCTATAGGGAGAGGCTGAATGGGCTGTGGCTTTTTTTCTCCAGAATATCGGAGATTGAGGGGTGACCTTATAGAGGTTTATAAAATCATAAGGGGCATGGATAGGGTGAATAGCCAAGGTCTTTTTACTAGAGCATGGGAGTCTAAAACTAGAGGGCCTAGTTTTAAGATGAGAGGGGAAAGATTTAACGTAGAGAGTGGTGCATTTATGGAATGAGCTGTCAGAAGAAGTGATTGAGGTAGGTAAAATTACATCAATTAATAGGCATCGGGAAAGGTATATGAATAGGAATGGTTTAGAGTGATATGGACCAATTGCTGGCAAATGGAACTAGGTCAGTTTGGGATGACTGGTTGGCGTGGTCTAGTTGGACCGAAGACTCCGTTCCATGCTAGGTGACTCTACGACCCTATATTCCAATTGAACATTTTTGCACTGTGGAATAGTTTTCAATTTTCATACAACTTCTTATTAGAAGATTTCTAATTAATAGTTTCTCTTTTAATGTCATAGCTAAGGACCCCCATGTTGTGTAATGTTTGATGCTGAAAAAACTCCCTGCCATATATTTTGCACATACTCTTCCCTAACCTCGCTTAAGTTTATTATCTGAAGAGTCAGAGATTGAGAGAGGGGGAGATGCAATGAAACCTGGGTGTCCTGGTGCCACTAGTCACTGGAAGGAAGAATACATGTGCAGTAGGCAGTGAAGAAGGCAAATGTTATGTTGGGCCGTAGTAGCAAGAGTATTTGAGTATAGCAGCAAGGTTGCAGCATTGTATGCAGTTTTGGTTTCCCTGTCTGAAGAAGGATGCTCTGGCTATGGAGGGAGTGAAACTCACATTTAACAGACTGATTCCTAGAGCAGTAGGACTGACATTTGAAGAGAGACTGTATAAGTTAGGGCTACATTCACTGGAGTTTAGAAAAATGGGATGGGGTAGGTGATTTCATAGAAACACCTAAAATTCCTACAGGACTGGACAGGATGAATGAGGAAAGATGGTGCCTATGAACGGCAAGTACAGAAACGGGGTGATAGTCTAAGGGTATGGGGCACACCATTTGACACTGAGATGAGGAAAATTTTCTTCACTTAGACAGTGAAACCTGTGGAATTCTCTGCCACAGACTGGGTTGAGCCAAAATATTGACTGTTTTCAAGAAGGAACTTGATATAGTTCTTAGAGCTAAAGAATATGGGGAGAAAGTAGGAACAGGGGTCTGAGTTGAATAATCAGTCAAAATAATATCAATGGTGCAATCGACTCAAAGGACTAAATGTCCTATTCCTGCTCCTATCTTTTATGTGTCTATGCTTCTATCTCTCTGTCTCTGTCTCTCTGTCTCTCTCGTCTCTTTCTCTCTGTAGGGATTCCAAAGTCAACTCTTCCATTATCTTTTCCTGGTGAATCTGAAAGCTTTTAATTGCTCATAATTTCAGACTTTTCATTCTAAGCACAGCCCACACTCAAAATGCGTGCCACTTATGTTCAATGACCACTGATTGGGGAAGAGTTTCCATAACTCTTGGCTTTATTAGTTGGCAGTTGAATTTACCTATAATTGTGGAAAGTTCAATCTTTAGCTAGCAAAGAAAAACGCTTCCATCACTCAGTTACATGCTCATCTTCTAGATAATTATATAATGATATTGATGGATTTGTTCTGAAAGCAATCCATGACCAAGCTCAGTCTTTCCTCCTGGCAGCAAGTTGTTGAATGTTTTTATTGGAAATATTGGTGATCCCATTTAATAGCCACAACCTCAACATTAAAAGAAACTAACTTTCAATGGGAATATTTTAATCTCATTACATTTTAATTAATTTGAAGCATGATATTTCTCTACATTGGTTTATAACAATTCTCATTTGTACTAATAGAATTATAGTAATGATGATTATAATTTGATTTGAAAAATGGTAATTTGGTATCAGGCACTCTTGATTCTTAATGCAGTACTACAGGCTACATTATAACAACCTGTATTAGTATCCTCAGTAGTATAATACAGAGTACATCTGGTAACTTGAGATAATTAAAATTAACATCATGGCATAAGTTTCAGGCAATTTCTTTTTTAAAATTTGGAAGTGTTTCTTCAGGACTCTATAATAAAATATTAACTTTGTACACATGGTTATAACTTTACAAATGTCACCTGTCTTTCAAACAGTAAACCACAATTAAATTAGTGTCATATTAAGCATTAATTTAGGAATATGACCATCTTCAGTCACTTGTTAGAAGTCAGGTTTCACAAACTTACCTTGCAGCTTTGTGATTAGTGCTCCAAAATGGAGTTCTTTGCTTTTACCTTTGATATTTAGTTTTTGCAGAATAAAATATTTCTATATTACTTAAATTGGCAATTGGTAATGGCTGATATTAAAAACTCATTATCAATTAAGTATATATAATTATATATAACTTGTAATATGTTCTCATCTTTTTAACAGAAAAGATATCCAATAAGCTCTACACTCATGCAACCATTTTGAGATTTTAAACTTTGTTTAGGAAGGGTTCAAGTTTCTGATTAAAATGACATTTCTAGAATATGGGAGTATTAGTCACAGTCATAAAGTTATGGATGTCTGCAGCACAAAAAAAGGCCCTTCGGCCCATTGGATCAGTCAGTCAAAAACCACCACCTAACTATTCAAATCCCATTTTCCAGCACTTAGCCCACAGCCTTGTATGTCTTCACAAGTGTACAACTAAATAGTTCTGAACTTCTGTCTCTACTACCCCTACGAGCAGTGTGTTGCATATTCCTACCTCTTTCTGGGTGAAGACAATTTTTCCTCACCTCCCTACTAAACTTCCTGCCCTTTAGCTTAAAACATGCCACCTGGTCACTGATCCCTCCATCAAGAGGATCCCTCCTGTTTATTCTGTCTAGGCTTCTTTTTTTTTATACATCTCAATCAAGTTCCCCTTCAATCGCCTCTGCTCCAAGTAAAACAACTGCAAGCTATCTGATCTCTCTTCATAACTAAAACTCTTCAGTCCAGGCAACATCCTGGTAAATCTCCTCTGCACCCTCTCTAGTGCAATTACATCCCTCCTATAATGTGGATTCCTGAAGTACATGCAAAAAGAAAGAAAGAATCCATCATAATATTCAACATAAAATTAGAAAAATCTATAAACTGCCAGTGAACAATATGCTGTTCTTATTGAATTCACAGTACTTGATTACAATGAAAGTGATGTCTTCCTAGCCTTTTTTCATATGTGGCCCAGTACTGTGAACAGTGAATAGGGGAGCACTAATCCTGGACCTTCAATGACTTCATAAATCAGAACTTTCAGAGCCTGTCATGGGCTCCATAATGAGGGTCATTATTCAGCCAGAGTGTCAAAACTACTATCAGAGGACCTTCTCAGAACTGCAGTCATTCTCTTCCTTGTTAAATAAGCAAGTAGTATACAAAAATGGCAAACAAGAAGCAGGTCAATCTGATACAGTGCAGGGGCACAGAGACCTCTAGAGTAATTTACCCTTTGGGGATACTGATCATTGGGGAGATAAATTATGTGTTCCCTCTAAAAGATTAATGGCAATACAAATTCAAGCAGTACTCTCTCTAAAAGAGGCCACAAATAACTGTATAACTAACAATACATTTTTATGTATAACTGATGATAAACAAGGCCAACTGATGAATGCTGAGGATTTTATGCCTAATAAAATAACAGATTGTGCGTTAAGCATATTATTTTTCATTGAACTACATGGATTTGAATTTCTTGTTTGTCTTCTTGTGCTTTCCTGTTTACTAATGGAAGCAACTAAACTTTAATCTATGTAATATTTTTATATCTTCATGCTTCTGCTTTGATGTTTTTAAAACAATATTAACAGTCCCATATTTTTACAAAGACAATTTTAAATTAGAGGATTTTTCAATCCTGTTGGAAAAATCAGAATCAGGAGCTGCAATAATCAAGCACTGCTTGGAACTGCAGACTCACAGTGCCAGGGATCCGGGTTTGATTTCACCCTCGGCTGACAGTCTCTGCGGAGCTTGCACATTTTTCCCGTGTCTGTGTGTGTTCTTGCTGGGTTTCCTCCCACAGTCCAAAAAACTGCAGGTAGGTGGATTGGCCATGCTAAATTACCCCATAGTGCTCAGGGATGCACAGACTAGGTGAGTTAGTCATGGGAAATGCAACGTTACGTGGATAGAGTAGGGGGGAGGGTCTGGGTGGGATGCCCTTCGGAGAATGAGTGTGATTTTGATGGGCCGAATGACCTGCTTCCACACTGTAGGGATTCTATGTTCTATGTTCTAATCACAGAATGATATACTGCAAAGTGTTGGTCCTCATATTGTAATCAAGAACAGGGATAATGCAATAAAAATTGAATGTTGGTTTAGGTTGGTATGTGACTTGAACTTCAATGCTATAAATTTACTAGGTCACTGTTCACAGTATGGCTTAATTAACCTTCTGTGTGCATGTATACCTACTGTGCAAAGTGCTATTAATATTATTTACAGCAACATATACTGGGCAGTTCAACACAAACTCAATTTGTCACTTGTGAGCAATATTTTGCCTTCATCAAACTGATTGCTGAGATGTTTGATTTGCACAAAAGGCCCACCTGCTCCTACTCTCCATTCAGAACATAGTTTCAGATTTCTTCCCTCTCACTGTGAAATGTCCTATTGAAGCTGCTTGTTAATAGTTGCTTTCTTCTGGTGATCAGGAATGCTTACCCTGATTGATCAATTTCTCATGTTGGCAGATCTTTTCACCTTACAATATTGCATACTTCTAAAGTCTGGCACTTTTATCCATGTCACACCTCAATACACAAAATACCTATTAAGTAGAAACTTTAAAAGTTCTTTCACGGGATGCAGACATCACTGGGCAAGGCCAGCATGTGTCACCCATCCCTCACTGCCCTTGAACTGAACAGCTTGCTTGGCCATTTCAGAGGGCTTCTAAAAGTCAACCACATTTCTGTGAATCTAGAGTCACCTGTAGGCTGGACAAGGTAAGGACAAAAGATTTCTTTGCCCAAAGGACATTGGTGAATTGGATGTATTGTTTACAGCAATCATAGAATTCCTAGTGTGGAAAAAAAAATCATTTGACCCATTGGGTCTCTACTGACTCTCTGAAGAGCAACCCACCCAGACCCATTCCCCCACCCTATCCCTATAACCCTGCATTTACCATGTATAATCCACCAAGCCTGCAAGTCCCTGGACACTACAGGCCAATTTAGCATGGCCAATCGATCTCACCTGCACATGTCAGGACTGTGGGAGTAAACAATACTACCCGGCAGAAAACCACACAGACACCAGGAAGATGTGCAAATTCCACACAGACAGATGGTTACCTGAGGATAGAATCAAACCTGAGTGCCTGGCACTGTGTGGCAGCAGTGCTAAGCACTGAGCCACTGTGCAACCCTTAACTAACACTGATAGTTCTGTGGTCACTGTTTCTGAGACTAGTTTGCAATTCCATATGTTTTATGACGTGAAGTTTTTAAATGCCAAAGGTTGATTTGGTTAAAGGTTAAAAATCACACAATATCAGATTATAATCCAACAGGTTTGTTTGGAAGTACAGTCAAGCTTTCGGAGTGCTGCTCCTTCATCAGGTAACTAGTGCGTACCTTCAAATAAGCCTGTTAGACCATAACCTGGTGTTGTGTGATTTTTAACTTTGTCTACCCCAGTTCAATACTGGCATCTTCATGTCTTGACTTGGTAAGACTTTAATTTGTTTCCCCAAAACATTAGCTTGGATCTCTGACTTACTGGGAGTGACAATACCACTACAGCACTACACCACCAATTAAAGCTTACTTAATAATTAGAAATACTCACAGACTCTCTTCTCAACATAACCTTTTACTGACAAATGAATGGAGGTTAATTATCCCAACACCAGGTATCTATCAGCATTGAAGTGATGTGCCCAGCATGTGTATCATTATTTATACCTTTCATTCAAAAATGTAAATATGCATCTGAATGCTCATGTAATCACATTACCTTCAAGTTAAAGATCTTTTTCTCATGACAATCCAGTATTTCTTCTCTCTTATTTCTTCCTCTAACTTTCCTCCTTAACCTCTTTTGTCTCTATGCTATATTTTGGATCTGTTGGACAGAATCCAGTTTTGCGTATACAAAGGACCTATCTTTATTGTAGAAAATAAATATATGGTTTGCTCACTGCACAAAATGAAATTGCCACCTTTTGGGTTTAGTTAAGAGAAGTTAAAATGAAGAAAAATATTTTAAAACAATGAAGCTTTTTGTGAGTATTATCACACACACATACACATTTACATACACATACTTAAAAATAATGTAATAGTTTTCACCACAGTGAAAGTAAAGACTATCACTTTAGGAATAGAATAAATATATATATTAGGAATATATTAGGAATAAAATAAATTTACCAAGTGTGTCAACCACAGAGCCTACCTTTCTTGTGATAATTCTGCTATTCATTCAATATTTTCTGAAGTACTTGATACACACTGCAAAATGCAGTGTTTGAATGGAAATACAATAACTCATTAATGACAACAGCAGTAATGTGTAAAATACATCTTTGCTTCATAAAGGTGATTTGAATAATTGAGCACATTCAAGCAACACCATTTAAAAATATGAATACTGGTAGTACCTTGTCACAAAATCTCTTGTAGGTGCAATAAGAATCTTTTCTAATGTGAAATATAAAATTTACCATTATTGTAAAATTGTAAAATTGAAGACTGGAATCTCTTTCTGGAAATGGTTGCTAGTTACATAGGTACCAATCTATACACCTCAAAGAACTGTAATGTTCCATTAATGCATCAAATTCATTTGGTTAAATTCTAACACAGATAAACTTCAGCAAGCCAGAATAGAACAAATTGGATAAACCATCAGTTCTTCCAGCATAGAATTAATCAAGGTTGAGCCAATATTTCCTGTACATTTGTGCCAAGTATTATCTGTATTTTCGTTTAAATTTCAATGCCGTCTTTTGGTAAATTGAGTGCATACTGGAGTGAAAGAAAGGCATTATTGCTGGTGAATTAAATTCTTCCCTACTTTTAACAGCCACTGGCAAGATTATGTTTTTTTCCCATGTTAGTAACAGAATAAGTCTGAAGCCAAACTTCTCCTCCTTGCTATCTTGATAATATTCTGTCATACCAAATGTTGATTGTATCCACTAACCTGCTGCACACATTTGTTACATTTTTATTTATAATGTGCCTCAGCGGTACGATAACCCCACCTGTCAGAGGGAAATCAGGCATTGATTTTCTGCCAGGAGAACTGTTTGAGATGCTGATAAGTTTTGATGAAGAGAAGTGGGAGGAAGTTTGTAATGAGCATAAATGCCAAAATAGACCAATTGGGCATGATTTCTGTGCCAATTCATTTAATGGAACTTCCCGAATTATCTATTTTTGTTGGTGCAAATGCCTACATACAACTATGGTAGTTCTGTAAAGTATCAATATGAATGAAATTGAAACTGTCTAAATTTAAACTGCAAAAGAATATCAACAGGTCAGGTAGGTGGAGCAATGACAAATGGATTTCAAGTTAGAAAAGTGTGAGGTAATACAGTTGCAGAGAGCTAAGTAGGCAAGGGATTGCACTCTGAATGATTGGACTCTGGAAAGTACTGAAGATCAGAAGGACATTGCTGTCATAAACACAGATCCCTGAAGGCATTAGGTTAGGGAGATATGGTGTTTTAGAAGGCATATAGATACTTGTCTTTATTAGCTGTGACCTAGAATACAAGAGGAAGGAGATTATGCTGAATTATAAAATGTAAAAATGCTGGTTAGGCCACAACTGGAGTGCTGCAGTTCTGGTCAGCACAGTATAAGGGAGGACATGATTGCACTTGAGAGCGTGCAGAAGATTATCACACCCCCACAGTGGAGAAAGAGTCCACTTAGCCAATCAAGTATGCACTGACTGTCTGAAGGGGAGCAACCCCTACCCTCCACCCCCACCAACCCACCCCCACATGAGGTTTAAACCAGGGCTAACCTGTGCATCTCTTAGCACAACAGGGTAATTTTTAGTATTGAGGCAGAAGTGGGTACTGCAGATGCTGGAGATCAGAGTAGTGCTGGAAAAGCACAGCAGTCAGGCAGCATCCGAGGAGCAGGAAAAATTAACGTTTTGGGCAAAAGCCCTACTAAGTTTTAGTATCGCCAAACCACCTAACCTACACATCCTTGGACTGTGGGAGCAAACCCACACAGACACAGGGAGAATGAGCAAAGTCCACACAGTCAGTGTCCCTGGGGCTGCAGTTGAATTCAGGTGGCTGACGCTATGAGGCAGCAGTGGTAACCACCGTGCCACCATGCCACCCCAGGATGCTGTCTGGACTGGAAGAGTCTGAGCAATGTTAAAAGATTGGGATAGGGTGGTATTGTTTTCTTTGGAGCAGCAAAGATCGAGAGGGGACCTGATAGAGATGTATAAGGTTATGAGGAGCTTAGGCAGGTTGGATAGAAAGACCATTTTTCTATTAATAGAGGGTCAATAATCAAGGGCCATAGACTTAAAGTAAGTGATAGAGGGCTAAAAGAAGAGTTAAAGAGAATTTTTTTCACCGTGAAGGTGGGCGAAGTATGGAAGTTGAGTCTGAAACAGTTAACATATAGGCAGTATTTACCTGTACTGTCATACAGATCTGGAAAATGGAACTAAAGAAGTCATGTGGACATGAAAGGTAAAATAGCCTCCTTCTGGGCTTTAAACATCTATAAAACTATCCTGCACTGTGGGGAAAATAACGTTAATTTCAGCAAGGTTCTGCATTTCTTGGGATTGGAATTCCTGGCGAGAAGTCGGGAGTGCAGTACGAGCATAAAATAATTATGAGCAGAGTAGCAATCCAACTGAGCTTGCCACTCTTTGGGATATTCGGGTCATTTATTAAATACTCCTAGAGTAGGATAAGTAACTTTTAAGAAGAGAAGAAAAGTTTAGTGAAGTGCAAAAATGAGGATTGATGGGACAGTATATTAAGAATTAAGATGCACAGTGGTATAAAAACCAAACATCAAAATTGCAAATTAGGGCATGCAATAATCAGAGATCTTCATAGAGAATAAAATATATAATCAATTATGATTGAGTTCTTCTCTCTCTGGAGGATGTTTAGGTCACAGGTGAAAGTGGATTCTGGAATTTTCATTCCAGCCCTCCAGAGGATGGGTGTAGGGAATGAAACAGCTATAAATTTGTCAATAATCAGAATGTATTTACAACAGTCAATCTCGATCAACAATGGAAAAGATAATGTGAAGAGTGCAAATCCTGCTCCAGTGCAGAAGGAGATGTGCTTCTGTAATAGGTTTGAGGTATATCATGGGGGGGAACAACATCTAAGAACTCCAAAACTACATTTGGATTGTGCTTAAATTGACCTGAAAATGCTTGACACAGTTGTGTAAATGGAAAGCATTCATTTCTCTGTATAATCCCTCTTCAAGTAGCACACAAAAAAGAAAGGAAATCTACAGCTCATAGAATCATATACAAAGGTTTCAGTAATTTGAAATGGAAGGAAAGTTACTGGTAAAATGATGAGACTGAATAGGTACTATAAAAACCATTAATGATTAGACGTTTTCATATGAATTGTCTAGCCCATGAATTTTTCATAAGTCTGTGGGGCAAATCAATGTCAATTTGGTACAAAATCAGCAGCAGCAATGGATTACTGATAAAGAAGGAGCTGCAGCAATACGGATACTTAGTTCTCAATTACTCACAAAGATTTTGTGGTGCACAGACAAAAATATATTTTTTTTCACAAATAATTTGCAGCGTTGCTGCAACAAATCTATAAAAGACTACTTGTGGAATCAGTGCTGAATTTTTTTTCTTCCACAGCTTCACAGAATCTTATGTTAACAGGAGGTTTTCTGAAAAGGCAAGCTTATCTGGATGAACCTGAAGTCCAGATAAATATCTGAGTTCAAGCATAGTCTGTTCTTAACATCACTTAGCAGGCGTTGTCCACTTATGAACTTACTCGATATAATTGTTTCTCTGTAAGCTTGCAAATTTGAAAATTTTCTCATTAATTGATTTTGTGTAATTTTTAAAAACCGGTGTGAATGTAACTTCGGGACAATGAAGGGACCGTGACATTACTTTGTTTTTGCTGCAATGTGGCAAAATGTTGGAAAGAACCATAAGCATTCAAAGTTTGATATTATTCTCCTAACCTAATTCAGCATTAAGCTTATGATTTTAAATAATATTTTCAAGAACATTTGAATGTATCATTACACATTAATATAAATACAGGAATTAGATTATTTAAAAAAAAGACTTGCTATGAAGCTGTCAAATTCATGCTTCTATTCTGTATATGCTGTTACAAGATCCATGCATAATCACAACTATTCCCATCTGTCAGTATAAAACAAATAAGCCAAAATGCATTGTTAAATTTTAGACTATGATAGTTACCTAGTTCCTATGTTGATATACTGCACGACTGTTGCTTATTGTTGGAGTGCACAGAAACAGGAAAATAGCAATAACTAATGTAAAGAAGACAAACAGTTTTGTTACAGAGCTTTGTACCTACAATCAATCTTCTTTTAATTTCCACAAGGTCTGATCATTTCCCACTACTTTTAACCTGTAAAAGGTGACTGCCCATTTGGATTTATCAAGAGGCACATTGTACAAAAGACGTTTTCACCAAATTATATTTTTTGCACACATTGCAATGTTATTTTAATAATACAATGATAAAAATGGAGATGTTCTTGATGCTGCAATGGAGAAATGCCTTAACAAATATACATGTGCAGCAAATCCAAAAGAAAATTTACCATTGAAGTATCCATGAAGACGGAAAGTCGACCCAGGGATCTTGCATATGAAATTGCTCATAGGAAAAAGCAATTAGCATCCGATTCTATTTACACTGAGTAATACATTAGGTGGAATTTTCAGCGATCTACGTGACGTGGACGATGTAAAAATATGTGGCAAAATCAGGCAACAGTTGCAACTATGTACATTTCATGTCAGGAACCACTCACGCCGTCCTTAATGATTTTTACAAGTGGCGCAGCGAGATTCTCACTGGGCAGCATTGAGATGCCGGTTGACAGTAAATATTGTTTGTTATATACCTTGTCAAAGGCACAACTCATCCCATTTGATCTAACTCGCCCAATGTCAATGTCATGAAGACTCAACAAGGAAACCAGATTGTATACCAGGTGGATACAGCTCACTGCTTACTCTGAATGACAACCAAACTACAGCTCATGGCACATTCCAGGGGTGTGAGCCTTACATATTCCTCATCCACAGACATTGGCATCTGGCATTTGCCAATGCTTTATTACCATCCCATTACGTTTCTGATCAATGCCAGTGCTTTCTGGAAGGACAGGCTAACTTTGCAGGATGCACCGATAATTACCATTGAAATGCTGTGGTTCAGACACTTTGTATGCAGGCTCTCATCTGGTACTTTGGATCAGGCTACATCTCAAGGCTTGCTTACTCAGTGTCTACTTGATGTTCATAACATCCCTGCCTTGCCATGCCAGTTAATGCAGTCACAAAAACAGCTTGCCTTGCTGCAAAACTATCCTCAGTCAATGGGGTGAAACATTTTTTTGGAATGGCAGTGTTGGGGCGGAGTGGTGGGGGGGTAGGTGGGGAAAGGATGCTGTTGCAAGGCATCCAGCACCACCCTCTCATAAAGGCTCACCCTGACCTATTATAGTTCGTAAGTTCATAAGATATCGGAGCAGATTTAGGCCATTCAGCCCATCGGGTCTGCTCCACCATTGGATCAGGGCTATTTGCTCCTCACCCTCATTTTCCTGCCTTCTCACCATAACCCTTCAACCCATTACCAATTAAAAATCTGTCTAACCCCTCCTTAAATTTACTTACTGTCCCAGCATCCACCGCACTTTGGGGTAGTGAATTCCACAGATTCTCCTTTGGGAGAAATAATTTCTCCTCAACTCTGTTTTAAATTTGTTACCCCTTATCCTAAGACTATCACCCCTGCCCTAGAATGGCCCACAAGAGGAAGCATCTGCTGCACATATGTTTTATCCACAACTTTTGTCATCTTGAATACCTCAGCTTGATCTCCCCTCATTCTTGGACATCTACTACAAACCGACCGACTCCCACAGCTACCTGGACTACACCTCCTCCCACCCTGCCCCCTGTAAAAACGCCATCCCATTCTCCCAATTCCTTCGTCTCCGCCGCATCTGCTCCCAGGAGGACTAGTTCCAAAAACGTACAACCCAGATGGCCTCCTTTTTCAAGGACCACAATTTCCCCCC
>NC_057728.1:35620574-35634674 GCF_004010195.1 Chiloscyllium plagiosum | reverse complement strand
CCTACCACCCTCACCTTGACCTCTTTCCACCTATCACATTTCCAACGCCCCTCCCCCAAATCCCTCCTCCCTACCTTAGCCTGCTGGACACACTTTCCTCATTCCTGAAGAAGAGCTTATGCCCGAAACGTCGATTCTCCTGTTCCCTGGATGCTGCCTGACCTGCTGCGCTGTTCCAGCAACACATTTTAGCTTTGATCTCCAGCATCTGCAGACCTCACTTTCTCCTCCCCTCATTCTTCCAAATTCCAGAAAATATAGGACTAAACTGTTCAATCTGTCTTCATATGACAAACCCCTCATCTCTGGTAGCAATCTAGTGTATCGCCCTCCGAACTGCCTCCAATATTATGTGCTGTTTCCTTCTGTGATGATAAAATGTGAGGAAATGAGTGAGGTAACAATGGTTGGAATGGCTGCTAGTGTTAATACATGTGGAGGAAAGGTGTTGAGGTGTTCTAAAGTAATCAGGAGGCAGCATGAGGACACACAGAGTTCATGATGTAGGATGCTGGCATGGTAACGAGAGCCAATGAGGAAAGGTGGTACATGGAAGAGTGGGAGTGACATGAAGTGGCACTGATAGATTGAGTATGAGGTGGCAGAATGAGAAATGTGGCACTTGCCCTAGCTGAGTGGAGAAGGTTATTGACATTCCTACAACACTGCTGGTTGTTCTTCCACACCCAGGAGATGGCACTGACCCAGGACCAGGCTGACAGCGTTGGTGGAATGGTCTCCTCTGTCAGTCATCAGGAAGAGGATATCTCTTCATCACAACCTCCAGGCTTCTGTTGGAGAATCTCAGTGCCATCTTCCCATTCTCCAACATGTTCCAAATCTCTCTGCCAATGAGCAGCTTTGGTATGCCAGAGGACAGCATCCTTTTAAAGATGGCATAGACACAAGGGGTGCCAATCTTTTAGCAGATATCCAGAGCGGTGAGTTGTTGTAGGAACAGTGGGGGTAAGATGGGACAGAAATCAGATGCAAAAGATATGATGGGGAGTGGAAGGTAATTAATGAGATGACAGTGGTATGATATGGTGAGAAAATCCACTCGGCTTTGTGGTGACAAGCCTCAAAAGAACACAATGCAACTTGAATTCGAAAGAAAATCAGGATTTAGCCCCTTATCTCCTAAGCTGACAGAATACTAACTTGCTACAACTGACTGAAATTACAAAAACTGCATTATGCATTTCCTAATAAACCATTAAAAAACATGCTCTGAATGCACATCATCCATTTAATGTAAATGGGGGAATATTTTGATTGAAATAATTCTTTCATTCAAAATTTCTGATTGGAATGATCTTCACTAGGTTACAATAAAGCAGAATATTGACCTGTATGTGGTTTGCGAATTGGGACTGCATCTATGAAATAATGAATGTGCTCCATTTGGTCTTTTCACAGTCCAGCTCAGAATTCCAAACTGATTCTTTGCCAATAATCTTGTCACAATCTATTTGAGTTAATACTGCCTCAAAAGTTTTTTGGGGTAATTTTTAACACCTTCACCATTTTTGGAATTTTCTGGACAGTCTTGTCCAGAAATTGAGACAGAATCTCCATTTATTTCTTATAAAGCAAACAATATCAAGAGCAGCCCTGGGAATTTCATCTCATTGAGTCATTCTGGACCTACAGCTGGACCAGAGCCCTGTATTCTAAGTATGTAGCTCACACAGTGGGAGTGGGATCTAGACATACAGCAGGAAGAGTGCGGTGGCTCAGTGGTTAGCACTGCTGCCTCACGGCACCATGGATCCGGGTTTGATTCCACCCTCGGGCAACTGTCTGTGGGGGGTTTGTACATTCTCCCTGTGTCTGAGTGGGTTTCCTCTACATACTCTGTTTTGCTCCCACAGTCAAAAGATGTGCTGGTTGGATGGATTCCTAAATTCCCTTTAGTGTCCAAGGATGTGCAGGCTAGGTGAATTAGCCATAGAAAATGTCGAGTTACAGGGATATGGTGGGGGGTGGGGGTTTGGGGGTGAGGGGAGTGAATGTTTGTGTCGATGCTCCAACTGGCCTGCTTCTACACTCACGGGATTCCATAAGTTTTCATCCACGTTCAAAGAAGGACACTAAGAGTGGAATTTGGACTAGAGGGGTCTGGGGGCAACTCTTAAACCCTCTTTCACCATCAAAGTTGAGTAGGGTTTTCAAACTGAATAGGGCATATTGACAATAGGCACTGGCACGATCTGACTCCAGGCAAAGAATTACCATCCTTACCCCCAAAACCTGTGACTGGGTCTGTGTTAAAGGATTCCAACAATTGCAATTGAAGTAACCTTGGCTTTTGGTCTTATTATCAATCATGTTTTATTTGAGTAGCTTCTGTTGCATAGGAGAGGCAGGTTATACAGGAAGTTTAGTTTGGAAGTTACCAATACTTTTATTCTCTCTGAATGCAATCCTCAAGGCGATAGTAGGCATGTTATCAAAGATAGCATCAAAGTCAGATAATTTAAAATTCTCAATGCATTGATGGTATGGGATTTGTGCAAGAATTTTAAACTTACGGTGGGCAATTCAACAGCATCCCGGAATGCTGTGTGAATGCCTCGAATTGTTACTTATATGGATAGTCAGGCAGGAAAAGTTTCAAAGTTTCGGGCATAAGCCCTTAACATCCAAAACGTTGATTATCCTGCTCCTCGGATGCTGCCTGACCTGTTGTGCTTTTCCAGCACCACACTCTCAACTCTGATCTCCCGCATCTGCAGTCCTCACTTTCCCCTCTGAAGGAAAAGTTTGACAGATTGAAAGAATCTGTAACTTTTAGGTACCCTCAAATGACCATCTGACTTGATCTGACATGACTTCACTACCCAAATCCCTCCATTTCTTCCCTTAACTCTCCCTAAATACTTCCTTGACTCCCCACTACTCTCAAACAATCTGTTACAGATGAACATGAGACATAGGAGCAGGTGTGGACAATACAGTCAGTCAGTGAAATTTGCCCCTGCCATTCTATAAGATCATGGCTGATCTGTCCCAGGCCTCATCTCCTTTTTCATGTCAGCTCATTGTTGTCCTGAGCTCAATTTTTCAAAATATTTTCAGTAATCTAGCCCCCACAACTCTCTCTGGAAGAGATTCCCTGACATTCCATACCATCTGAGACAAGAAATTCCTTTGCATCATGGTTACAAATGAGTTTCCCCTTATTCTGTAAACTTGTCCCCAAACTTGTGATTCTCCCACTTATGGAAAAATTTCAGAATCGTGTATGTTTCAGTAAAATCACCTCTTAAACTTCTAAACTCTAATGAATAAACACTAAACTGTTTGACAGTTTTGGATAAGTCAGTCCCTTCATCTGAGAAATCAGCCGAGGATGAGTTTGAACTGCCTGCAAAGTTTTTCTTAAATGCAAAGACCAAAACTGTATACAGTATTCCTGATGTGGCCTCACCAACACTCTGCACAGTTGTAATAGATTACCCTGTTTTTAAACTCCAACCCCTGTTAAAAAAAAGGTTAAACTTCCATTTGCTTTTTTAATTACTTCATGCACCTGCACGCTAAGCTTTTATGCTTCATGCACAAGACCACCCAGATTTGTCTGTGCTGCACTTTCAGTTTGGAAACTCTCTCTACTTAAGTAATATTTTGCCTTTTGATTTTTCCTACCAAATTGCATGATCTCACACTTTCCTGCATTAAATTCCATTGCCAGGTTTTTATCCACTCACACAACCTTTGCAGATCCCTTATGACCTCATCACTATATGTTGTCTCATCTATTTTATATCATCAGCAAATTTGGAAATATTGCACTCTGCCCTTCCCCAAAGTCATCAATCGAGATGGTAAACTTAATTGAAGCCCTTAGGCTGATCCTTTTCTGATCCATTCATTGTGCCTTTCAAACCTGGAAATGAAACGTTAAACCTAATTTTCTGTCTTCTGTATGTTAACCAATCTTTAATTCACGCTAATACATTAACACAAATGCTGTGAGTCCCTATCTTGTGCAATAACATTTTCTGTCCAAACATGAAACATGTATTAGTTTCCCTTTATCACCACCAAGTTTACCCTCGAGTCATCACATTCCAAATTAAATATATATCAGCATTCCTTCATTGTTGTTGCTTCAAGGTCCCGGAATTGCATAGCTAAGAACTCAATAGAAACACCTTCACCATGTGACCAGAAACAATTTGAAACTTGGCTCACTACAATTTTCTAAGGGCAATAAAGGTTGGCTTTGCCAGCAGTAGCCATACTACAATCAGGAATAAAAATGAATAAATAATTGCCTGGTAGTATAGAGCTTAAAGATAATTATATGGAGACAAGAAGTTGAAGCTTTTTATCTTGTACTCATCAGAACTGGGATGCAAGAAACAAACTTAATAGAGGTCCCATTATTCATGATTTGGAGGCGCCTGTGTTGGACTGGGGTGGACAAAGTTAAGAATCACACAACACCAGGTTATAGTGCCTCCTTTTGGGCAGCACAGAGGCTCAGTGGTTAGCATTGTTACCTCACAGCACCAGGGCCCCAGGTTCGGTTCCAGCCTCAGGCAAGTGTCTGTATGGAGTTTGTACATTCTTCCTGTGTCTGCGTGGGTTTCCTCCCGGTGCTCCAGTTTCCTCCCACAGTCTAAAGATGTGCAGGTCAGGTGAATTGGCCATACTAAATTGCCCACAGTGTTAGGTGCATTAGTTAGAGGGAAATGGGACTGGGTGGGTTACTCTTCGGAGGGTCGGTATGGACTTGTTGGGCCGAAGGGCCTGTTTCCGTACTGTAGAGAGTCTAATCTAATTAACCAAATAAACCTGTTAAGACTATAACTTGGTGTTGTGTGAATTTTAATTTTGTCCCATTATTCAGCTTGGTTTCTTCTGTCCTGGTTCTGATGAGTGTAAGACAAAAAGCTTCAACTTCTTGTCTCCTTTCAACAATACATAAAATGAATGAATAAATAAATAAGCTAGTGTTTTTACTGTTAGCTAATGGGAACCTGCAGTGAGCCTGTTTCAAGGCATGGCACACATTATCCACAGGCAGCAGGAGAGGACAAATAAAGTAGATGTAATTTTAACGATTTAGTATCAATAGAGCATTTTCAACTGATCTCTTTTACATTGAGGCACATATGACAATAGATTAATGTTTCCAACAACTATAATCTGACCTGAGAGTTTAGAGAATCTACTATATCTGGAACAGCCTAAATGGAGTAAATAGTCGAAGATACTACCATGATATGTATTCTGCCTGAAGGTTTGCTTCATTGAATAGCAGATTTGTCATTTGTGCTTAAGAATTCAGCACCCTCATGTACAAAAACCTGAGATTTTACATGCACCATCTGTTTGGCATAAATTGACAATGTGGTCATCAATTTGCACTACTGGAAGCAATAGCTGGAAGACCTTGAGCATATGTTGTGTAAGAGCCCCCAGGCTGTCATTGAAAAAGAAAAGAAAATGTGA
Source organism: Chiloscyllium plagiosum (assembly GCF_004010195.1). Lineage (NCBI taxonomy): Eukaryota > Metazoa > Chordata > Chondrichthyes > Orectolobiformes > Hemiscylliidae > Chiloscyllium > Chiloscyllium plagiosum. The sequence goes on along the minus strand of NC_057728.1, from coordinate 35,629,208 downwards.
ATTCAGCAAGGCAACATGTTATCCCAATAGAAGAGACTGGCAGAACTTATAAAGATGAGCTTTTTGATAGTATTACTCAATGATGCACAACACTTTACACTGGTTTGTATATCCAGCACCTCATTTTTCTGTCACCCTTCTTTTACTCTCTTTTATATGCTTTATTGTAAATGCATTGTTAAAGAAACGGCCATAGGACAATCGGTCAGACATAGATGGAAGTAACTATATAATACAAGAAAAAAATCAAATTATTTTAATGCACTGCACACTAACAGAAAATTTTGACATTAAATTTGCTTTCATTGCTCTTACAAATAGCAGAGGAGTTACACATAGCTGTAATTTCCTCAAAGTTCATAAAGAAATTAGTAAAAATGGTAACTGAAAGGTGGCATTTAATTAATTCCATTCAAATTAACTAAAGCAGTGCAGTACTTCTCCAGAAGAGTGTGTGCTCATAAAAAGGAAGCAATAAATGAATTATTAACAAAAAGAAAAACTTTCTGCCATGGAAAATATTAGTGAATTTCCATCTGGAAAGAAAATATAATTAAATTGTCATCGGAAACATTGATGCTCAGTACAGGAGAATGGACAGAAGCAGTGGATGATTTGTTAAATGATGTTGAGACCACATCAAACAATAGCTTGGAATCAAGAAAGGATCAATTGCAAAGATACAAATAAGTCAAAAATCTCAGGAAAGTACTGATGATTACTCAGTTCAGTCTGGGTATCAACACTCTGAAATATGATTTTCTGCATGTTACTGATGGGACTTCTCATAACATTTATCCAGAAAATTCATGGCTTGGTCTGACAGTAAATCTGTGAGGCTTTTTAATTCATATGCTATGACCTGAATGGTCCCATCTCTGAAACACTTATTGCTAACCTATTGCAATTAACGCACAGTGTTATTCTTCTTTCAAGAAACACAGGCATCGCTGTCGAGGTCAGCATTTGTTTCCTATCCTGAATTGCCCTTGTGCTGAATAGCTTGACAGACATTTTCCAAGGTCAGTTAAGAGTTAATGTCAGTACTGTGGATTTGGAATTACATGAAGGCCAGCCTAGACAAGATTGCAGATTTCCTTCTCTAAAGGGCATTAGCGAAACAGGTGGGTTTTTACATCAAGTAATGGTCATTTTGTGGCACCATTAATGGGACTAATATCACATTCCAGATTTAGTAATTGAATTTAAATTTCACCAACTTCCACAAAATAGGATTCAAACCCATGTCCCAGAATCCTGGTTTCTGGATTGCAAATCCAATAATATTACCACTGCACAAGCTCAGATTCCTCAACAGTTACTAAGACGTTGAGAAGAAAAATCTCTCCATAAAAGTTCACTTATTGAATAATTTGAAGCAAATATTAATTCTGTGTTTTTGTCATCTTTAGAATATTTGGCTTAAATTCTAAATGGTAATTTTCTGAAGAATTCTAACATTATAGGACATTCATTTTAAGCTGTCATTTTAATTCTTCCACATTACCTAGCTTAATAATTAATTCTTTAAAAAAATCACCCAGTGTGACTGTTTAAACAAAAATGTAATTTTAAAAATCAACAGAAATAGATACAAAGGAGGAAGCTGAGCGTCTGAATGTAGCCGTTTCCTTCAGGAACCAAGTCAGCAAAGAACAAGAGCGATTGAATATCTGTTAGCTGGCAGACTATGTGAAATAAGTTTTGATAACATCATCACAATTTCTAATAAGCAGGGGTGCTCAGCTCAAAGCTACAACAATCACCCATCTTGTTTAAGGTGTTCGCTGATGAGAGATATGCAGGGGCATTGGCCTTGTCAGTTTGAGGCAAACGCATATTATTGGGGCAGAGCTGGTGGAGCTACATCCCACCTGGGAATATATGATCCCAAATCTGTAACTCTGTTCAATTTCCCAGCACTAAAATTCTGCATTAAAACATTTTGCATTTTCTTTACAATTTTAACATATTTTTAATATTTTAATAATTTCAATTTAGTTAAAAAATATAAATATTTGTAATTCTGAAATAACTCCACTGAGGTATCTCATCATCAAGTCACCATTTATTTACATGTGGAGAGTCCTTGACAGTCGTCCAGGAGCTCCATCAGAGACAGCTCTCAGAGTGAACAGAATGCTTGACACTTATATCTGTCAGCCAGGGCTCCCTGATTGTATCAGATTAACAACCCCAGTCAGGGAACTCATCATCCATGAGGGTCACCGAGCTGACCTAGTTACAATCACTACGTTCCTCCCCCTCTGAGTACGGGGACATACGCCTGACCCAGATCGGGTCAGGTTCCTCCAAATCTGCCTTTGATATGAACGATGTGTAATACATAGTAGCATGCATCTTGCATCTGGAGCATCTCAGAAGAAATGTATTCTGTTCTTCAGGTTGTAAAGACATCAAGGTAACTACATCATTAGATGTAGTTCATCTCAGATTCCAAGGTATCTTCAACGCTGACAAAACAGTTGGAAAGGCTGTCAACGAGCTGGGCATGTTATGCTGCTGTGCTGTTTGTGAGTTTGCAGCTTCCAGATCATCCACATACTTATTCAGGACCATCGTACCTACATCACTGAACCTGACCACATGTTGATGATGCCTCTTACTCATACAGGACCATTCTTGTGGTTCCTACACATTACTTTATTTCCTAATGTAAGTTAAAAATCACACAACACTAGGTTTCCTGAAGTGCCTCTCATGCTTAGCAGACTCTTCTGTCAGGCACTGATGTTCCTGATGTCATTTCACCATACTCACCAGATTTATGAAGATCAGATTTAATCTGGTGCAGAGTCTTCTCCCCATTAGCAATTCTGCTGGAGCTATCCATGTAGTTACATGAGGGGGCTTGGTATCTAGTGAAACTGTGGGCTGTTTCTTTAAGCCTGCTTTCAAAGTTTTGACTGCTCTTCCTGCCAGGCCATTGGATGAGGAATAATATGGAGCTGTCCTTATATGTTGAATGCCATTCCACTTCATGAAATATTCAAGATCCTGCTGGTAAACGATGGCCCTTATTATCTGCAACCAATATTTCTGGGACTCTGTATATTACAAATGATGTGTGCTGTTTTTCTATCAGCATCCCAGCATTTGACAAATGAACTCTATGTATGTCCAGCCACTTCGTGTGGGTGTCCACAATGACTAAGAACTTTAAGTCCTTGAAAGGACCTGCATAGTAAACATGTAACTGATTCATAGTTTACCCAGCCATTAGCATGAATGTGGGGAATTCCTGGCAGTAATTTTTGCCCGTATTGGCACTTTGGTTTCGCCCCAGATGTTTCACTTTTGCCAGAACCGGATCTTTCTGTGCCCACAATCTGATATTGTCAGCTGTGATTGGAAATATGTCCAGAAAATTTAAAACCATTACAGATTCTTCCCATGGTGTGACTATTGGTGTTGTGAGTGGGAGGTGGCTCATCTGCATTCATTACCTGGCTTCCTGGATGATTTTCCAACTCATAATTGTATGCACTTAATTTTAGAGTCCTCTGAATCCAGCCGAAAGTTATGGGTGGCATTACCTTATCCTCTTTAAGTAGACTTACCAAAGATTTGTGGTCCATTATTATTACAAACTTATGTCCATAAAGATACTGGTGAAACTTCCTGACTCCAAATATAACTGCCAAACCTTCCTTCTCTATCTGGACATATTTATGCTCTGTGTTCGCCAAAGTCCTGGATGCATACACTATTTTGCGTACCTCTCCACTGGGCCATCTCTAAGCTAACACTACCCCAATGCTGTACAGGGAAACATCACATGTCTTTTCTTGGGATCATAGTGTGCCAACACCTTAGAGGATGATAGCTGTTTTTTTACTTCCCTAAGAGCTATGGATTGGCAATGCGACCATTTCAAAGGCTGATCCTTGTTTTAGGAGTTGATACAAAGGTGCCAGAATGGAGGCCAGGTTATGTATAACCTTTCCACAATAATTCACCTTAGGAAAGACCTGAGCTTCAGTAGAGATGTGGGAGCTGGAACACCTCTGATTGCCCTCACTTTATCTTCCAATGAGTGTGACCCAGTCTGTAGCCAAAATGTGTCACTTGGGGTGCCTGGAACACACAACTTTCCCTTCTAACATGTGTGCCCACATGGGAGAAACGTCTCAGGACTATATCCACATTCTTTAATCGATTCTGATTGGCCTTCCCTGTTATTAGCACATCATCGAGACAAGTGGCGACCTTGGGTAGACCTTGTAAAATGTTCTCCTTTGTCCAGTGAAAAATTGCACAGGCTGACAATATCTCAAAGGGCAGACCCATATATTGGTACTAACCCTTATGAGTATGAATTGTAGCATACTTCTGGGAATCCACAGCTAACTGCAATTTCAAGTAAGCATGGCTCATGTCCAGCTTCATGAAGGACTGCCCTCCTGAGTGGTTTGCGTATAAATCCTTTAAGAGGTGCATTGTGTATTTATCCAGCTGTGGGAAGCAGTTTACTGTTTGTTTAAAATTTCCACAAAGACAAATTGACCCATCGGGCTTCACAATCAATATGACTGATGCTGCCCATTCTGCAAACTGGACAGGTTTGATAATTCCTTCACGTTCTAACTTTTTGATTTCTGCCTCTACTTTTGCCCAGCAGGCAAATGGCACTGGGCAGGCCTTGCAAAATCATGGAATTGCTTCTCGGTCAACGTGCAAAATGGCCATGTTGGTCTAAAGTAGTCAAGTTCAGAAGCCACACAACACCAGGTTATAGTCTGACAGATTTCTTTGAAATCACAAGCTTCCGGAGCAGTGCTATAACCTGGTGTCTTGCATGGTGACTTATGACCATGCAAGGTGGCCTTGGCTCCTTTGATAATTCCTTGACCTTCCTGAAAAATGTCTGGGTATTTAATTAGGACTTCACTCAGACAGCCATTTTCTAATCGAAAAATGTTGAGTCACTCTAGGTGAATCTTTCTCAGCCAATTTTGCTCCATCAAACTTGGTCCTGAGCCTTTTCCTACACATATTGGTAACTGAACTAGCTGCTTCTGATAAGAGACTCGAGTGAAGTTGTACCCTTAATCGGTAGTGGTTTCCCACTATAGGTTCTCAGTCTAGCCAAGGTTTTGTGCAAACTTAAGAGTTGGAATCCAGAGTGAATTTGTTAAAGACTGGTTCTGCAATTACTGAAACAGCTGCACCAATATCAACCTCCATTAGAACTGGGTGACCATTTAACAAGATTTTTTTTGATTGGTTCTGATTTGGATGTTGGTAAGCAATTTAATTGTTCCAAACCAGATATAGGTGGACTTCCCAGATATGCATTCTCCTGAGTACTGGCTTATGAGTTCTCTTGCTCAATTTAGGTCCAGTGGGACTCTTCTGCTGTTTTGAGTCCACACACTGGCACTTACTACAATGGTTTGCCAGCCTGGATTCTGAAGAAACATTTAACTGCTTGGCCGAGGCTTGGCTTTCTTTTTGGGGTTTTGCTGTGGGCTGACCTAGAGACTCTCTGTTCAGGATATGTCCTGAGTGAGGCTATGCAATTGCCTTCATTCAAGTCCTGACTATTGATCGAGCTCCTTCAGACCCGGCTCCCAGAGTCAGAGGATTTTCTGACCATCCTGTTTTTTTTCTGGAGAGTCCTTGACACTAATTCAGCTCCCTCAGAGCCAGCTCTCAGAGTGAACAGAACCTCTGACATCCCTGTTTTATTTTCCCACACTACCGCCTAATAGCAGTAGTGCTTATTTTTCTCCAGCACCCGTGTCGTGTGTGTGTGTGCAGGTGTAGGACACAGTGGAGAACAACAAGTGCATAAATCTTTATTTATATTTCACTACACGGAAGAAAGGAAACACCCGAGTGGCCAGTGACAAGCAGTACCCTTCTCGACAGAGGGCAGTGCTGCATGATCAAACAGTCAATGAGAGGGCAGGGATTAAATCAAAAGCGAGTTGGAGAGAGCATTAAGATACTCCACTCCCTGTGGTGCCCCCTCTCCCTGAACAGCTCAAGGGTGTTGGACACCGTATGCGCCTTTTCCAGGAACACTCGGGCTCTAATGTAACCATGGAAGAGGGGCAGGCAATTGGCCCTAATGACCCCCTTCTCAACCTGCTGCCTGGACCTGTTTATGATTCGTTTGGCCAGGCCCAGGAGCAGACCCACGAGGAGGTCCTCTAACTTAACCTCCCCCCTCCACACCAGGTGCCCAAAGACAGGAGTGAGGGACTGAAGTGCAACCAAAAACAGAGGAGAAGGTTTTTAAGAAAATCAAAAAGGGAGTACAAGTGCCCACACCCAATATATACATGGTCCATGGACTTTACAGCACCACAGAACAAGCAGTTGGGCTGGGAGTCCATGAACCACCGCAGGGGAACATTCCTTTTTTTTCCTTTTTTCTTTTTTTCTCCTGATTTTTTTTCCTTTTTTTTACCCTCACACTACTGCCTAACTGCGGTAGTGCTTATTTTTTTCCCCAGCACCCATGTTGTGCATGTGCAGGTGTGAGACACAGTGAAAGACACAAGGTGTTTGAATCTTTATTCAGTTTCTTTGCTTCCTGGTGGTGGAAACTGAATAAAAAGCAGTGACAAGCAGTGCCCTTCACATCTAAGGGCAATGCTGTGTGACCAACAGTGAAGGGGAGGGCAGGGATTAAATCAAAATAGAGTTGTGAGGGAGGGGGGAAATAAAGCACTCCACTCCCTGCGGCGCCCACCTCTCCCTGAACAACTCCGGGGTGTTGGTGGACACCACATGCTCCTTCTCCAGGGACACCCGGGCTCTAACATAACCAGGAAGAGGGGGAGGCCGTCAGCCCTAATGGCCCCCTCCACGACCCGCTGCCTGGACCTGTTTATGGCCAGTTCGGCCAGGCCCAGGAGCAGACCCACAAGGAGGACCTCAGCCCTGCCCTCCCCCCTCTGTACCAGGTGCCCAAAGATCAGGAGTGCGGGACTGAAGTGCAACCAAAAACAGAGGAGAAGGTTTTTAAGAAATTCAAAAAGGGAGTGCACACGCCCACACCCAATATATACATGGTCCACGGACTCCACAGCGCCACAGAACAAGCAGTTGGGCTGGGAGTCCTTGAACCACCGCATTCTGCGGTTGCAGGGGACTGCTGCGTGCAGCACCCCCCACCCCAGATCCCCGAGAGAAAGGGGGAGGACTCCCACGTAGAGAGCCCTCCACTGGGGATCCCCACAGCCCGGTGGCAAATGGGCACGCCAAGGCGTGTCCGGACGGTAGATGAGGGAGAAGAGGTGGATGGTGTGCAGCAGCAGTCGATACAGGGCCTTTCTCTCCACCTCCCTAAACAAAACAAAATTAAAATTTCGGAGGCGGCTCAGGTTGTGGGGCACAGGCTCCCGCGGGAAATCCCCTGTTTATTTTTTTTTTTTTACTGTGTTTAATCCCCTGTTTATATTAGTCAGTCATGGCTTCCTGATTGGCCCAGGTTAATGATCCAAATCAAGGGTCTCATAGTAAACAAGATCCACCTAGTTCCAATCACCACATCATTCCTGCAGTCCCCAATAAACTTTTTTTCAGTTTCTTAACTGCATCAAATTCCTGCCTGAAATTGTTTCTAGTCATATTGATCTTATAGACAAGATTATACCATATGTCGTACGACAGGAAATGAATATGTTAAATATTGATGTTACTCTGACATCAGCATAGATGTGATCAGGTGTCAAAGCAGAGAAGATTGGTAACACTATTCGAGAGAGCTGTAATCAGTATAGTGTATATTGGAATATCAATTTTGCATTTATAGGGGCTAATGAGAGGAAGTGAGACTTTCTCTTATAGAAGTAAAAGATAGAGACGCAGCAGGAGCTAGATATTACAGCCTCAAAGCATACAGCACAAACATTGAAGTGGAATCATGCGACATAGGATCCATGAAAGGACAGTGATGCAGGCTTAACTCTATAGGAGTACACAGTCCACAGAAACAGCTGTAGCAACATGAAACATGGAAACAGGAGTATTCATTTTAAACTTGGTGGTATTTGGGGAGATTTCAATATCAATGAATTGAAGCCACATCAAAATCCAAGAGACAGAAAGAAAAACAAAAAAATGGAAGATTCAGGCAGACTAGAGAGAGAGCGAGAGACGAACATTTGAAAGCCTTTGAATAAACAGGGAAAAATAATCACAAGTTATTAAGAAACAAAGGTCATGGCAGTGATACACCCAGAAATACAAGACAGTATTAATGTTACATGGAAAAGAATAAAGGTATCAAGTCAATATGTTCTTATATAGAGTTAGGCCCATAGATGACAACATCCTCATGGGGCATTGTCAAAGAAAGTATGATCGATTTGAAATTCATAGCCAAAACCTGCAAAGCTGTTTTCACTCTGAGGAGGGATTTTGTGGTAGAATGGACAAGATTTAAGTAAGGATTCCAAATGCAAGGAGAAGTCAACTGAATTATTTTTAATTGACCTATGCAGGTTGGTGGGTGGTGTGGAAACAGCACACTAAAAGGCAAAAGCAAATCAAGTCTCTTAAGTGTTTGGATTGAAAAAGTGCCTGATTTCTTTTAGTCAAATACGACACTCACACTGGAATAAATGATTCCATAGGTGACACAAGCTAATGTTAGGG